>NC_061116.1:90305529-90441427 GCF_002878395.1 Capsicum annuum | reverse complement strand
CCCCCCCCCCCCCCCCCCACCTTGGCCTTCAACCTGCCGTCGCCCGGTCTCCAGCCGCCAATTCGGTCTCCAACAGGCCGAAACTCCGTCTGCAACCGCTACGCCGTCTCCAGCAGCCGCAGCTCCAAGCGAAATCCGGTGACTTCTAACCTTTGTTATTTCGTATTGCATTTTATTTCATTATTTCATATTCCATCCTTATTGCATTTTATTTCATTATTTCATATTCCATCCTTAGTATTTTGCTCGTAGTAGCCCCTGTACCTTGTCTGCTGTCTGTTGTTGCTGTTGCTGTGGTCGTTTCTTAGTTTTATTTCGGGAATATTACTTTGAATGTGTGTGAGCTTTGTATTTCCTTGCTGCTGCTTTGATACTGTCACCGGGTTCATCTTTATATTTTCCTATACTGTCGGGTAGTTGTGGCTGTGGGTGGTAATGGGTGGATAGGGTCATGTCCGAGAGGGTTGGGGCGTGGGGCCGTGGTGGGGGCGGGGGATGGGGAGAGGGCGGGAGTGGGCGGGAGGCCAAGGTTGGGCCGAGGGGGAGGTAGTGGGGGGCGTGTGGATAGCGACGGTAGGCTGAGGGTTGGGTCTTGGAATATAGGGACCCTTTAGGGTAAGTCCGTAGAGCTTGTGAAGATTCTTAGGAAGAGGAGGATCAACCTTGCGTGTGTCCAAGAGACCAAGTGGGTAGGGTCTAAGGCTAGGGATGTGGATGGTTACAAGCTGTGGTACTCTGGGAGCGAGAGGCATAGGAATGGAGTTGGCATCTTAGTAGATGAAGAGCTTCGAGGTCAGGTAGTGGAGGTGAAGAGGATCAACGATAGGTTGATGACTATTAAGTTGGTCATTCGGGGGTTTACCCTGAACGTGTGTAGTGCTTATGCGCCGCAAGTGGGAGCGGAGGGGGAGGAGAAGATGCGGTTCTGGGAGGCTTTGGAGGAGGTGGTGAGAGGCGTGCCCAGTTCGGAGAAGATTGTTGTAGCAGGGGATTTCAACGGGCACATCGGGGCGCTACCGGGAGGCTTTGGGGATGTGCATGGTGGTTTTGGTTTTGGAGAGAGAAATGAAGAGGGGGCGACCCTATTGGAGTTTGCGAGGGCCTTTGGGCTGGTGGTGGTGAACTCGGGCTTCCCGAAGAAGGACGAGCACCTGATCACTTTTCGGAGCGCGATAGCCAGGACCCAGATTGACTTTTTATTGCTTAGGAAAGGGGATAGGGCGTTGTGTAAGGACTGTAAAGTCATCCCGAGTGAGAATCTCTCGACCCAACATAGGCTTTTGATTATGGATTTGGGTATAAAGAAGAATAGAAAGAGGAGGAGTAAGGAGTGTAGACCGAGAATTAAGTGGGGCGGCTTGACGCCAGTGAATGCGTGGGAGATAGGGGAGAGGTTGGCGGGCAAGGGGGTGTGGGAGTGTAGGGGGGACGTGGATAGTATGTGGGACAGGGCGGCAAGGTGCATCAGGGAGAATGCAAGGGAGGTGTTGGGTGTTTCTAGGGGCCGGGCCGGTCACCATCGGGGGGATTGGTGGTGGAATGAAGAGGTGGAGAAGAAAGTGGAGACCAAGAAAGAGGCGTATGCTAAGTTGGTGGAAAGTAAGGACGAAGAAGAGAAGCGGGTAAACAGGAAAGAGTACAAGCTAGCGAGGAAGGAGGCGAAGTCAGCGGTCACGGCAGCTAAGACGGCCGCTTTTGAGAGCTTGTATGCAGGGTTACAGGGGAAAGGAGGGGAGAAAAAGTTGTTTAGACTCGCTAAGGCTAGGGAGAGGAAGGGTCGTGACCTCGATCAGGTGAGGTGCATTAAGGGGGAGGACGGTAGAGTGTTGGTGGAGGACGGCCACATAAAGAAGAGATGGCAGTCGTACTTTCATAGGCTCTTGAATGACGAGGGGGACAGAGCTATTGTGTTAGGGGAACTGGAGCACTCAGAGGAGTGTCGGGATTTTAGCTATTGTAGACGCTTTAAGGTAGAAGAGGTTAGACAGGCAGTCCGCAGGATGCGTAGGGGTAGGGCGACGGGGCCGGATGAGATACCGGTGGAGTTTTGGAAGTTCGTTGGAGAGGCTGGTGTAAGGTGGTTGACTGGATTGTTTAATGAAATTTTCAGGACGGCAAAGATGCCCGAGGCGTGGAGGTGGAGTACCATGATCCCTCTCTATAAGAATAAGGGGGACATTCAGAGTTGTAATAACTATAGGGGGATTAAGTTATTGAGTCACTCTATGAAGATCTGGGAGAGAGTGGTCGAGGTGAGGCTGAGACGGATAGTGTCTATCTCGGAAAACCAGTTCGGATTTATGCCCGGCCGCTCGACGACGGAGGCAATCCACCTGGTACGGAGGTTGGCGGAGCAGTATAGGAAAAGGAAGAAGGATCTGCACATGGTGTTTATCGACCTGGAAAAGGCTTACGACAAAGTCCCCAGGGAGGTGCTTTGGAGATGCTTGGAGGTGAGGGGAGTACCGCAGGCATATATCAGAGTAATTAAGGATATGTATGAGGGAGCGAAAACCCAGGTGAGGACGGCGGGAGGAGACTCAGAGCATTTCACTGTCCGGACAGGATTGCATCAGGGATCTACTCTTAGTCCCTTTTTGTTTGCGTTAGTAATGGATGTGTTGACGCGGCGTATTCAAGGGGAGGTGCCGTGGTGTATGCTCTTTGCAGACGATGTAGTTCTGATAGATGAGACTCGAGGGGGTGTAAATGACAAATTAGAGATGTGGAGGCAAACTCTTGAGTCTAAAGGGTTCAGGGTGAGCAGAAGCAAGACAGAGTATGTGGAATGTAAGTTTAATGACGTGAGGCGGGAGAACGAGGTAGTAGTGAAGCTGGAAGCACAGGAGGTATGTAAGAGGGATAAGTTCAAGTATCTCGGGTCCGTGATCCAGAGTAACGGTGAGATTGACGAGGATGTCTCGCACCGTATTGGGGCGGGATGGATGAAGTGGAAACTCGCGTCGGGGGTGCTGTGTGATAAGAAGGTGCCGCCCAAGCTTAAAGGCAAATTCTATAGGGTGGTAGTCCGTCCGGCTTTACTGTATGGAGCGGAGTGTTGGCCAGTTAAGAACTCCCACATCCAAAAAATGAAGGTGGCAGAAATGCGGATGTTGCGCTGGATGTGTGGACTGACTCGAGGGGATAGAGTTCGGAATGAGACTATCCGGAAGAAGGTTGGTGTGACTTCAGTGGAGTGTAAGATGCGGGAAGCACGATTGAGATGGTTCGGACACGTGAAGAGGAGGGGCATGGATGCCCCGGTCCGTAGGTGTGAGAGGCTAGCGTTGGATGGTTTTAGGCGGGGTAGGGGTAGGCCGAAGAAGTACTAGGGTGAGGTGATTAGGCGGGACATGGAGCAGTTACAGCTCACCGAGGACATGACCCTAGATAGGAAGGTCTGGAAGACGCGAATTACGGCAGAAGAGTAGGGCCAGATTGGGTCGCTAGTGTAGGGAATTACTTGGTGGGGGTTTTTTTATTTTTTATTTTTTATTCCCGTTATGATTCCGTATTCAGTGTTCCATGCTTATTACGAATCTGTGTGCTTTCCTCTGCTTTCCTCTGTTTTATATTCCTTATGGGTGCCGTATTTATGTTATGTCATCTGCTTCTGTGCTTTACTATGTGTTTGTGTGATATCTTGTGCCTTAAGCCGGGGGTCTTTTGGAAACGGCCTTTCTACTTCATCAGAGGTAGAGGTATGGACTGCGTACATCTTACCCCCCCAGACCCCACTAAGTGGGAATACACTGGGTTTGTTGTTGTTGTTGTTGTATTTTTTATTTTCTCCTACGTGTAAGGCCTCATTGCATTTTTTTTCCTGATGCTGGTAACATGCTGGAACTCGGACATTAGTCTATTATAATTGAATATTGGGGTTAGCTTTTTGTGATTCTTGTTGTAATTTTCTTATTTCTTTTTTTTTTTTTGTAAAAGTCTATCTACGTAATTAGTTATGACTTCTGTATAAAAGTCTATAATCACTTTTCCGATTTACATTAAAATCCACCCAAGCGACCGAAATGAGTTAGAAAGCCTCAGGATCCAAATTAGAGGTCCCCTAGCCCAAAATCCACGTTCTGGAGCTAACATATCTGTCAGAATTTTCATGTGAGGCTGCTTGCTTGAATTTTTGACTGAAGTCAAACTTCTTAACATTAAAAGCTCCAAAAGAGGGAAATTGGTTTAAAACCTAATCGAACTCCCCCGAAATCGACCCACCAGTCCTGGCAAGTCATAAATACCCTAGATCAACTACAGGAAGGCTAAAACAAGGAAAACACACGAAATTAAGAAAATAATTTTGAGGGTCATTACACTACAACATAGGGTTCAAATGGGTCGAATGCAGTCAAACTTTATTGAGAAGAGTTGATGTTAGAATTAAAGTTCTGAGATGGTTAGTTGCTGTATTTATCGAGGCATCGAAGGTACAAGGGGAGAACAATGAAGAGGTGGGACATGAAGGACCATTTATCGGAATTTTATTGCACTCTCAAGTACAATGAAAGTGGGAGATACATCAGCTTGATTGCTATTCAAGGGCAAAACAAGTCGATCATTATAACACCAAAATCTACATACAAAGGAAGGTGGGGGAGTATTGGAAACAAAATTGCAGGGTTCATCCGTGAACCAGCCAAGATACAAGGGTCAAAAGAAAACGATAAGTAACAGCTTGATAGATCATGAATAGAAGCCTTCAACCGCAACAGATGGATGGCGGAGGCAACGTGAAAGGCGAAAATACAGAGAACAGATGACAGAATCAAGATCATGCCGTCTGGTTAAGACTTACTGAACAGATGTGTTGTAGGCAAGTTCCACAATCAAACACAAGAGGGGGTCCCAAGCTTGAATGATGTGAGAAGATGGGCATGCAACTCATGGAAGTCAGCGATATAGAGGTCAAGGTTTATGCCATGAATGATGGACACTTCATGTTTGAACTTCCGTCAAGAACAGCCGCAGAGCATGTTCTAACAGGTCAATGGATTTGGGAGAAGATGAAGTAAGTCTAGAGTGCTGGAATCCAACTATGGGGTACTGGTTACAGAAATAAGAAGAGACCGCCTATGTATCAGACTGTTAGGTCTACCCATGTATTTGTGGTCTCAGGAGATGTTCAAGGATATCGGTAGCCAGTGTGGAGGTTTTATTGAGACGGAGGAGGAGACCTCTCTCAAAAATCATCTCCACTAGGCCAGAATCAAGTGAAGGGAGATGGAGAATTGGTTCCATAGGAGATTGAGGTGACCAATGACGGCCTAACCTACAATATTTCGGTGTTGTGCGAAGCACCGGTCACTGTGAAAATTGTAGAAGAGGAGAAAGGAACAAGGCAATTATCCAATGAATAATAGAGGATGACAGTCCTTTCATATGACACATGCGGCGAAAAGAACAGTAGGGCACGTGGGTACCTTGAATGATGGGGCGAATTTGAATATGGGCCATGAGACAATGCGCGGAAGGAGAAAGGACCACTTAATGCTACAATGGGTCGAACCAGAAGAAATTTAAATTTGGGCCTTACAGTATTAGACCCAATTGAATCGGAACAAGCTTATTCATTAAGTTTTGAAACCCAGACTGATTACATAGTTAATATCGAGATACAAGCCAACAAAACAAAAGGTTGCTTGCATGCAGGGGAAAAGAGCGAAGGAGAATTGGGAATCCTGAGTGTCCAAGGAAACAAGAAGATCGACAGTACAACATCAGATATTACAGAGCTTGGTGAGAACGGGGGAGAGGGGCTCACTTAGTTCCAGTACCACGAGGTAAATTCAATTATAATTGCAGAAGCGGTTCCTTTGGAAATTGAATTTCCAGAGGAAGAGAACACTGAATTGAGCATGTCGATGTGGATATAACAACATATCATCACATTAACCTCAGAAAGTGGTCAATTTTAAAGGTTGCATAGAAAAGGCGAAGGAACGGTCTTTGAAGATTGAAAACAATAAACAAGTGAATCTGGGAAACAATATGAACAAACAATAGCTAGGAGGAAAGGGTTACTTGAATTGGAAAGTTTGCAATGGCACAAAGTTCATGAGCAATGGTACCAGAAGTAGAGGGGGATATCTGGCCATTATGGATCAATGAATTCAAGCATTGTATTATGGAATGGAGGGGATTGAATTGTGGAAGGAAAAGGAGCATGATCTGAAATATAATGAGTACCTGGAAAGCAGATGTGTTTCCAGGAGACTAAGGTGGAGGGGAATATTGCAGATATTATCAAAGATGTCTGGGGTAGCAGATGAACCTACTATGTATAATTAGAAGCAAGTGGGACTAGGGGAGGCATTGTTATAATGTGGGACCAAAGAATACAGGAAGGAGAGGTGAGCAGTTTGGGTGCTTACTCGGTTTCTTGCAGTTTACAAGGGAAAATCAAGAGTTCAAGTGGCGCATAACAAGGATATATGCTCCAAATGACAGATTGGAGAGGGGAGAAACATGGTGGAGGTGGGTGCTAGAGGTCTATTTACTGGTCCTTGGATACTATGTGGTGACTTCATATAGTAGGGCATCAATTAGAGAACAACTGCTATAGAATCAGTAGGTCAATGGCAATCTTTTCAGATTTTATAGAAGATATGGAGCTAATGGACCTAGCCTATCAGGGGCAATTTACTTGGAGGAAAGGAGACGGACACACCACAGCTGCAAAACTGGACAACTTCTTTTCTCAGAGGAATGGGATACAAAATTCAGAAACATCAAGCAGTGTCTGTTCTACAGAGAATTGTTTCTGACCACTCACGATTGCTGCTACAATGTGGAGATTGGGAGGAAACAAAGTCTTACTTTAAATTCAAAAACTGGTGGCTGAAAATAGAAGAGTTTAATGACATAGACAAAAGCTGGTGGGACTCCTTTGACTCCAATGGAAAACCTGATTTCAAACTGGTAACAAAGCTGAAAGCTCTAAAGAGAGAGCCAAAGGAGTGGAGTAAGACTATTCAAGAACATTAGACTATTCAGGAACATTTGAAGCAACAAAAGCAATATGTTCTAAACCAATTAGCTTAGATAGAATAGATTTAGGAACAGGAAACTTTGGAGGAGGGGTAGATAGCCTCTAGAATAGCTCTTGTTGTAGAGTTTGAGGAAACAACCAAGCATGAAGAAACAACATGTAGACAACAATCTAGAGCAGTCTGGCTCAAGCAGGGGCACAGAAACATGCTTCTTTCACAAAACAACAAATGCTCACAGAAATTAAACACAATTGTCAAATTAAAAGTCAGGGAAGAGATTGTGACTAATCCAGAAGAGGAGGTGAAAAAGGAAATCAAAGACTTTTATGAAAAGTTATACTCAAAAACAGCAGAATGGAGGGCATATATAGAAATGAGAGATTGCCCTATGATTGATGAAGAAGATAACAATCAACTGATGGCACCTTTTGAGGCTCAGGAAATTCTAGAAAACATCAAGGTATGTGCTAGGGACAAAGCTCCATGTCCAGATTGCTTTTCTACTTCTTTTTTTTAACCAGTGCTGGTACATCATTAACACAGATGGTTGCTAGCAGTTCAAAACTTCCATGGGGAAGGAGTGTTTGAAAGGAGTATAAATGCAGCCTTTGTGGCTTTGAGATTCCCAAGAAGGTGGGTGCAGTGGAATAAAATGACTTTAGACCCATTAGCTTAGTGGGGGAAGTAAGTAAGATTGCTGCAAACCTACTGGTAGAAAGGTTGAAGATAGTTATGCGGACAACAAATGGTCTTTACCGAGGCATGTTATGGATGCAATTTTGAATTAATGAATGTGTTGATTCCAGATAGAATGACAATTAGCCACACATTACATGCAAACTTGATATTCAGAAAGCATATGATTACTTGAATTGGAACTTCCTAATGAGCATGCTACAGAAGATGGGGTTTATTACCAGATGGGTCAGATGGAGAAAATAGTGTATTAGCATAGTAAAGTTCTCAGCGTTGATTAACACAAGCCCATGTGGTTTCTTTCCATCTCAAAGGGGATTGAGAAGGGGATCCATCCCCTTTTCTTTTCATCCTAGCAATGGAAGGACTGAGTAATCTAATCCGAAGAGCCAAGGACTTGGTTGGATAAGAGGATTCGAAGTGGAGGATAGAGCAGTAAACAACTCAGAGAGAACTCATCTACAGTATGTTGATGATACTATAGTGATTTGTGAAGTGGTTGGGGAGCATATTTTGACACTTGTCATTTTCATCATTTTTGAGGCTGTATCAGGGTTGCACATAAATTGGGGTAAGAGTTTCATATACCCAGTCAATGCAGTAGCTAATATTGTGGAGTTAGCTAGAAAATTGGGGGCAAAGTGGGTGAGTTACCAACAACTTACTTTGGGGGTGCCTTTGGGGGCAAAAAGCAAGCTAAAAGACATGGAATGGTGTAATAGGGAAGTGTGAAAGGAAGTTGACAAACTGGAAGAGTCAATATTTATCCTTGGGAGGCAGATTGACTATGATCAATAGTGTCTTGGATGCCCTACCTGCCTATATGATGTCTGGTGTTCCCTGCTCCTGTTAGCGTGACAAAGAGGGTAGACACACTTCGAAGGAATTTCTTCTGGCAGGGTAACGAAGACTAGAAGTAGTATGATCTGGTTAAATGGGAGGGAAGCTAAAAGTCAGCAAGAAAAGAGGGGAGGTTTGAACATCAGGGATTTAAGCATCCTGAACAATAACTTGATGATGAAATAGTTATGGAAATTGAATTTCCAGAAAGCACATTATGGAAGGAAGTAATCACAACGATATATGGTATGGAGGATAAGTGGATGACGAAGTTGGTGACCAGTCCATACAATTGCAGTGTATGGAGATCTATAAGAAAGTTATGGCCTCTGGTCATAAACAGATCATATTTTAAAGTAGGCAATGGTGAGAAGGTGGCATTCTGGAATCACAGCTGGTGCGATCAAGTACCATTGAAACAAGCTTTCCCAGAATTATACATACTTTGTCAACTCCAGCTAGTAACTGTGACTGAATTATGGACAGGACAAGAATGAGATCTCTATTTTAGAAGAAACCTAAATGATGGGGAAATGCCAACTATGGCAGCTTTCCAGGGAACAGTGGCGAAATTGGTACAGTGGTGTGGAAGGTAGATAACAGAGGAAACTTCTTTTTCAATTCTGCTTATAGAGATTTGATCCCAACAGGACCACAAGAGATAGGATGGCTATGTAGGATGATCTGGAGAACGAAATACCTATAAGGTGAATTGCTTTACCTGGTTATTGGTAAAGGAGGTAGTACTGACTCATGAGAGTCTTGACAAAAGAAAATTTCAACTTTGTTGTATGATGTGACAATCAACCATCTCTTTTTACATTGTAAGTGGACAGGTCAATTGTGGCAGATGTTCACCTCAAAAAGAAAGATCGTATGAGAGGAGCATCTAAAGTGGCAATAAACCCCCCCCCCCCCCCCCCCTCCCCCTTCCCCCTCCAAAAAAAAAATAAAAAAGGACATGGAAGATTGTCCTAGCTAGTTTATGGTGGACTGTCTGGAGTGAAAGAAAGCTGAGGTGCTTTGAGCAGAAGCGAATAACATTCAGAAAATCAAGTTGAATTGTTGAGGCCTCTATTAATTTTGGTGTAAATAAGTAGTGGATAGGTCATACAGAAGATATTTTAAATGCAATTGATTTGCTGTAACCTAAGTTGCATGGACTCTTCATTTTTGATGCCGCACCCGTGTCGGATTCTCCAAAAATACATTGCTTTTAGAGAATCTGACACTCACCCGCCGACTTTTTGAAGAGTCCGAGCAACATAGGCTGTAACTAGTAGATCTCAGTAGATTTTGTAAGATACAACTCTTTTTAAAGGGGGACTACACTTTTGTTGTAGGATACTTGTGGATTTATAGATTAATTGTTATCGTTCTAAAAAAAAATCAATCGCAAGATAACTTCAGGTGCAAATTTGATGTTTATGGGAAAAAAGAAAAGAAAAGAGAAGACGCTCAATATTTTGTTATAATCAAAGCATGAAATAGAAATCTTTTTTAGCATCAAATTTATAATTAATTACTTTAGTAATTTTATTACTTGAGGAGAAGAGAGGCAAAAACAAAAACTCAAAATCAATAGTAAAAGAAGGCGATTTGCATATTAGAAAATTCATGATTGGTAGAATAGAAAGAGAGGTTAATCAAGGATGCAGAGTAAGTGGGTTGAAATGGGGATGTGGCCTAGTGGACAATGAGGTGGATGAGAACCATCAAGTCCCAGCGTAGGCAAAACACTAGATGATTTCTTCCTATCTATGCTGTGCTTTACTATGTGTTTGTGCGGTATCTCGTGTCTTGAGCCGGGGGTTTATCGGAAACAGCCTTTCTACTTCTTCAGAGGTAGAGGTATGGACTGCGTACATCTTACCCCCCCAGACCCCACTAGGTGGGAATACACTGGGTTTGTTGTTGTTGTTGTTGTTGTATCCAAGTCTTGGTGGAAGAGTTACCTGGTACTTGTAGTTGGGCAAACTAAAAAGAAGAAGAAGAGGCATTACAAACTCAAGAAGAAGATGACAACGACAACAAAAAGAAAGCATATGTGGAAAGTAGGCATTCCTTTTTATTTCTTCCATATTTACAAGTTAGATACAAAGAATCAATTGCCTTCTAATTGGGATTCATTTTTGCCTGACTGACTGAAGTTGCGCTTCAGAGTAATGCTTCTCTGAGTTATAAACTTCGTTTTTAATGGATCTCTCCCTTAAAGTGACAAAGCGATGACTTTAACATCACAGGTATATCTACGCCTTATCAACAAGTTGGTATCACATATATGAATCTTTTGCTTCCACCTGATAAAAAATGAATCTTTTGCTTCCATTCAAATGTTTTTACCTAAATCCTCGTTAATTTTGGGAGATAGTCTTTTTTGAAACTCCATCTATATGATTTTTATGTCTACTTCATCCTTTTTTAAGCACGTCGAACCATCATAGTCACATTTACTGGATTTCTCATTTGAAGGTTTTATGTAGAACAACAAAACCATAACATTTTGACTCTTATTTATCCTTTATAAGTGCGAATTTGAAACTCTGTGTATTGCGATCATTTCTAATATTCTCTAACCTTATATGACTAGGCATCAATCTTCACATCCACATTTTTACGGTTCTCATGGTTACATTGAGTCTTATAGACCCTAGATTAATTCCCCTTTCATATTGTTGGTTTCACCATGATTATTGGACTTGTCTTTCATTTTGTTAGGGTTGTTTCTTAAATGTGAACTAAAATAAAAATTTAACCCACAAAATACAAATAAGGTGGATGATTGGCGTTCCCTTTGTGGATCATTGTTTTGTCTGACAGTGTGAGTGGTATATCACAACACTCAGACAAATGATTATTTCTGATCTGCTATGCTATATATGTGCACAGAGAAGTGCTCAGAGCACTTAGGTGTAGAGTCAAATATATTGTTTGTAAAAAAGCTGTATCAAGTAGAAATGGTTGCAGAACCTACTTCGCTAGAAATGTTAGCAGCACTACTCTATCACTATATTCATATGGTGCCAATTTATTTCTCAGTTTATGCTTAAATCTTACCCAATCTTCTTCCTCTCTGACTTGAAGAATTGCAACGCAAAAAATGATTCCCCCTTCCCTTAACATAGTGCTTCTTGACACCTCGGAAGGACACTGTGGGCCAGTTTTGGTATTGCTATTGATCGAATTTGGATTTTATTGCTGGGTGTGGTTTCTCTCTCTTTTTTGTTCCTCCTTTTGTGCTAGTTCCCATGTTCACCCATCCATGTATTAGTAGCCAACTACTTCTTTGTTGTTGTACTTATCATTTTGTTTAAGCTTAGCGGTGTTTGAAAATGCTCAATCTTCTGGTACTGATTTATTTCTAAGCCGAATACTTGTTTGTTGTTCTACTTATCATTTTGTTTAAGCTTTACGGTGTTTGGAAATGCTCAATCTTCTGGTACTGATTTAATTTCTAAGTTTGTGCTTGATTAGAAAGCTTCTGTGCATTTAATTTTAATTCCATTGGCTGTGGGCAGATTCAGTGGAGCGGTTCCATATTTCAGCATTTCTCTTATTTGTCTTAGCTCAAAACCTTCTGGAGGCCGATGGACCTTGGTTTGGAAGTTTTATTTGTGTACGACCTGCTCCTGACGCTCCTTATACAATGAAGTGATTAATTTACTGAATTGTTTTCAATGGAAAACATTTACCCACCCTTGTAATTGGCTCATGATAAAATAATTATGTTTGAATCTTACAGAATGCACTCGTCGTCTACATAGGTGAGATGACAATTGATATCATCAAGCATTCATTCATCGCAAAATTTAACAACATCAAACCAATTGCGTTTTCAGAATTTCTTGAAGATCTCTGTAAGCAGGTACATCTAATTTACAGGCTGCTGTTTGGCTTTGCTTATAGAGTCAAGCTATTTAAGCTGGTGGACTTGTTCTGATAGATTGAATTGTTTATAGTGTTATACTGCTATATTGGTACCAATCTTCATCCTGCTGAGCTGTTTTGATGATTCTGTCTTTGACATTACTCTTATTTTGGCTATCAACAGACACTGAATATTCAAACTGACAATGTAAAGAATAACCTCAGTTTCGTCCCTTTGGCACCTGCTTGTGTGGTGAGTTTTTTTTCCTCTGATGTGACTGAAGCTACCATCTTCTCTCTTTACAATTTCTGAATCACTCTTGGTCTGTATTCTGGAAAAACTATACTTCGTGAATATGGAAAATAGGGGAATCAGAATCTTTTCACTTGGACCCTATCCTATTTATCCGGAACTGATTTATTCCTTACCGAGCAGCCTATTTACATGGCAGGTAATCCGCGTGTTGCGTCCTGTGTTTGCAGCTCATCTTCCCTATAATCCGCTGCCGTGGAGGTTGTTTTGGATTTTCCTTCTATCTGCAATGACGTTTGTTATGCTTGCAAGCCTTAAAGTAATGGTTAGTATTGGCCTCAAAAAGCATGCTAGGTGGTATATAAACAGGTGCCAGAGGAGAAAACTTCATAGCGACTAAGGTATGATATCATGGTGAAGCTGCATTCTTTGCTCAGATATGGAGATCTCCTTTTCATGAGAAGTCTAGGAGGGTTGTGGGGGCAGAGGGCGGGCCTGGGAAGGTCGGGTGAGATCTGGTTGGAAATGTCTATACTGCTCTCAGCACGCAGCAGCGAGAGCTCCGAGTTTCCAATTATCGTGCAGCAGGATGCACTCTATGGAAGTATTTACGTTAGATAATCAGATGGGCCGTACTCAAATTTTTGCATAGGGAAAGGATCCATATAATGAGGAGGAAGTTATATTGATAATGTATCTCATCTGCAGTATATTTTAAATCTTCTCCAAAAATTGGATATTTCAGAAATTACTTTCGAAATAAATGTTGTCTGAAATTTTCTGAACTTCCTCGGTAGATTCAGAAAAGATTGAATGTATTTCTTACCCCACAGCTTCGTTGCTTTTCTATTTGGTGAATACGGTGGTGTGGATTCTTAATACTTGTATGAATTAGTATTCTGAATCCTTATAGTAAGCTTTTTGTCAACTGAACTCTTAAACTCAATAAAACTCAACATTTTAATTTTCTCTGTCGGCATTAAGATGTCTAAACTTAATAAAACTCAATATTTTAAATTTCTTTGATCATTGGTCAAGTCTATGTGACATTAAGATGATTGAGTTGGACATAGCGTAGTACACGCGTTTGAAAGCTAGTGAACACCATGTTTGTATTAAAATTATTTAAAAAAAAACAAACAAAAGCTAGTGAACACCATGAAGGAAAGCCTTGGAGTAACTGGTAAAGTTGCTGTCATGTGATTAGGAGATCACGGGTTTAAGCCTTGAAAATAGAAATGCAAGATAAAACTGCGCATAACAGTAGTTTTAATGCACCAGACTGTCCTTTTTTAGTGAACACCATGTTTATATTAAAATTATATAAAAAAAATAAAAAATTTAAATAAGAAAAAATAAAAAGTAAAACTTCTCCTACAGCCCCAGCCCCAAACCCCCTCCCCCGTCCCCCTAACCCCATCCACTCTCCCAACTTTTTTGTTTCTTTCTTCTCCATCCATACTACTGTTCATCTTCTTCACCAACTCACCCACTATTTTTTTTTCTTTGTACTCACCACCTCTCCCCCACCCCCTATGCACCACCCCACTCTACTATTCTTTTTCTTGAACCCTCACTTCTATCGCATTCAAAAAAAATAAAAATCTATCTTTCTTCTTCGAAATTTCTCTTTTTCTTCGTTCACGATTCACTTTTTTATTTTTTTGGCAAATTATTTTCTCAATTCAAACTTTTCATGTTTTTTAGGATTAAAATTTAACTTGAAGTGAAAGTGATTGATAGTGGATTTAAAAAATTGAAGAACTTAAGTTCAAGTTTGAAGAATAATAAATGGGTTTTTGTAGAGTTGTCAAAGATATGCAAAATTGTAAATTGTCATTGTGTTTGTGTATGTGAATTAATAGTTGAAAATTTTAATTAATTGGAGATGAATTTCAACTATTTGGAGTGAATTTGGTGCTCAATTTATGAGCAAATATCAAGAACATGATTATTGAAATTTTTCTACAATTTAAAAAAATTGCTTATTTAATTAAATTTATTTTTAATATATAATTTTTTACGTGACATTTAAAAATTATCTGAAATTTAATGTAACATTCGAAAAAGACGTGAAAATTAACATGGAGTGGTTGTATTCCACATACCACTGAGTAGATGAAAAAAGAGTTTAAAATATTGAGCTTTATTGAGTTGAAGAGTTCAATTGATAAAGAAATAAATAGGAAGGTCCAAAATACAAATTCATACAAATATAAGAGTCTACTAGACCATTTCACCTAATTTTAATTTGGAAATTTACACAGCCAATCAATACCACTCCTGATAGAAAATATTTTAGAGATTTCCATGTTTCCTTTATGCATCTGGCGTATACCCTGAAAATTATGAAAAATGTATATTGGACTTCTTGTTATGACTTGTGCTATCCCTTTATTTTTTGTTGTGAATGTTGCCTCAGCTTTTTGTATGTTTGAATCTAATATTGGGAATCTGTTACTTCTCAATATTAAAACACTTAGATCCTCCAGTAGGTAAATCTTGGACATAATGATATTCTAGTGTACTTGCAAAATAGAAAACATAGTTAGCTAAAAATATCTACAACTTGATTGCCCTCCCTCATTGTGTGCTCAATCCGAATGCCACCACCTCTTATCCATTCCCCGATTCTCCAAACCTGCATAATTATGTTACATGGGGGTTATCACTATCCCTCCAGAATCTTCTCTTATCTAGTGAATCTGTATCCAATGACAAGTAAATACTACTATTGTACACAACATTCCAATCCCTATTCAATTGCTTGTATTGTGAAACATGGTGGCTCCTTTTGCTTGAATCAAATCTCCCCCATATTTTATGATATAAGATGCCCATGAGCTAGGGCTTGGATTACATTTTTATGTACCATCCGAATTGAATTTGTACACACCAAAGAGAGGACTAATCCAAAAAATAAGTGTACAACTAATCTTAGAAGTCTAACCTTCTGTGAATTGTACCAATTAAGGTCGATTTAGACGAGTGCCTTTTATCCAAATATAAGACATTTTTGCTGGAAAATTTATATTGAGATCTATTATCACGACTTAATTTTTCGAGTCATGATGACACCTATTTTTATCCATCAGTAGGCAAGATAAATTGTGGACAAAAACGACAAGTAACAGGCTAATCGGTGGAAGACAATAAAATAAAGGAAATAGATAAGTAATAAACCTATGAAGTAACTGAATGTAGCAATAAATAGATATGAAAATACCACACGACAAAGGGATGAGGATAAAGTATACACAATGAGTTCCCCCATGACAGAGTAAGGTCGGTACAAGATCCACTAAGCTGACTCGGAGTACTAGACAATGCCAAATATACAAGATAATCTAAGAATGTACAAAATGACTATCTAGAAATAGCAGAAGGAGGATGATCAACTCCAGTCTCTACAAGCTCATCCTAGCTCCGAAATAGAATAACCAAAGGATAATGTCAGTGGCGGTGACTCAGCAAAAAGATAAAAAAGTGTAGTATGAGTATCAAAACAATGAATACTCAGTCATTATCATAGGCCGACTGAGCTAAATTAAAGTAAAAACATAAATAAAGTGTGAGATCTAAGATAAAGTAAAAAATGCAGAGGCAAAAACAAGAATAGTAGATCATGCTGAGAAGATGCGATAAATATGTAAAATAAGTAAATCAAAAACAGAAATAAAATCTAGCTATAAGCTAATTGTCCATCTATAAGCCTAGAAGGCATAAAAAAGAAGAAAACAACCCAACTGAGCCCCCATAAACCCGATGGATACAACTAAGGAGTAACTCCAATATAAAAATGGAATAACAACAATAATAAATATAATACACGCCAACGGGTGATAAGTGTACCTAGAACTCTTATTCAATCATAATCCCAAGTCTTATCTGTTACACTTCAAAATCCTGAAGACACGACTAGCTCCTGGAACCACACTTGATTGAACGAATCAACTGAAACCCAAACAAACAACATTAGTAGAACGTTAAGGCTAAATTTATAACACCCTAAAATTTTGACCTTAAAAATTTCTTGACCTTTGAAGTTTACTGCCTAACCTACGACTCACTATACTAGTCGTGAGGTTTCTATACGTGTCGTATAACCCAAATTATAGCCTGTCCATTAGGTGGTGCCCATGCTACTGTTGTGAGTACGATTTAAGGTCAAGAGTCGTAATGACTCTATACAAGTCGTAATATCCCAATCGTAAGATGACCAGTGTATGCCCAAATGGATTCTGTATTGACTAAGACTGGACCCTATGAATCGTAGGGTCTCATTACAAAACGTAGGGTGCAAGTCATAAGGTTAATAGTGAAAAGCCCCAATGTCACTAGCTTGACTACAACTCGTGGTGATGAGTCATAACGTGTCTTAACGAGTCGTTATGAGACCCGTAGCGACTGGGAAGTAAATTCCAATAGTTTAAGTAAAGGCATTATGGTCATTTCCCTCATACCGCAATTAGACCCCATGTACATAAAATACCTTTAGGATATTACTCTCATCATTTAACAAATCAAAACACTCTCTTTACTCTCTCAAAATCCCTAAGGCAAGACCAAGCTAGGGTTTCAAGAAATTGGCATCTAGAGCTTCCAAGGGTTGATTTCTCTCCTTAAATCTTAACATCTCAGGCATGTTACTCTTCCCCAAGTATTATTTTGGTAAAACATGTGTCTTAAAGTGTTATTGACGTGTTCTTAATATTGGTTTTGGAACATGGGTTGAGGGTTTTGAATGTGTGTTTTCTGAATAATGTTTCCCATAGATTACATATGATTGTTCATGCTTTATTATGGTTTTGAACTTGTGGGGTGCACGGGCATGGTGCATAAACTAGGGCATTATGATTTCCCCTATTTTTGTGAATATTGACAATTGAATTGATAACAACCCCAACCTATTCTTGTAAAATTGGTTTGAATACGGGAATGTGCATATTGAACTATCTTTGGAACTATTACATGACATAAAAAGGTTTATAAAAAATAAATGGGTTTGAGTCCCAACTGACTAAAACGAGTTTGAGTCCCAATTGGTTGAATATTTTGAAGTCCTATTAGCTGTAGCTTAGAGTCCCATTTGACTAAATAGGTCGGAGTCTTGTTAGCTGTTGGGTTAGAGTCCCAAATGGCTAAATAGGTTGGAGTCCTATGGGCTAATGAGTTAGAGTCCCAGTTGGCTAAATGGTTTGATTTGGCAAAATGATAA
The DNA here is from genome assembly GCF_002878395.1 of Capsicum annuum. Taxonomy (NCBI): domain Eukaryota; kingdom Viridiplantae; phylum Streptophyta; class Magnoliopsida; order Solanales; family Solanaceae; genus Capsicum; species Capsicum annuum. Next base: position 90,423,558 of record NC_061116.1, on the reverse strand, counting down.
GCTTACAAGCTATAGTTGGCATGACGATACCACTTGATAATGCCTTAATGAATGACTCCTTGAATGATTGAATGTGTTATGTACTAAATATTTTAACTGGGCTTAATGGGGTTTGTGTAGCAAAGTTGTGAAGGTGGAGGTCCCAAAGGGATCAACAGTGAAAACCGCATTTGTCGGTGCAGAGTGCTAAATGACCGGGTGGTTCGGGTCTCCCTTATTACATGATCGGGTGTTCACGTCACCCTTAGTATATGATTGGGAGGTTTGAGTTCCCATATATATATTATGATTATTCTCCTATTCGTGCGACTATACGCACTGAGGTTAGATTAGGGGTGAAAACTGGTGACCATATAGTCCATGGGTACTATTATGATGATTAAGCTACACAATCCAGGTTAGTGATTTTAAAGTTCATGCTAAGCCTTGTTTCCCACCCCAACATGTGATATATATATTTATATGTATAAGCATATCATTGTGTGCATTGGATTTGACTGATTTTGAACTATTGATCATGACATTGTTTTACCTCTTATACCCAAGTTACAGCTAGAGCTCAACCCGCTAACCATCTCCGAACGCTGTATCCCCATGCGATGTAAGACACGGAGACACATCTACTTTTTTTGCATAGTGATAAGATATTTGGGGTGTCAGTTGTTAGCTTGAAGTGCTGAGCCTTTATCACGAACCGAACCAGGTCCTGGCCATAATGATATCTCAAGTCCAACAAAGATTGAAAACCACCCCTGCACCTAGCCAAACAAAACGCAATAACCCTAACAACGGATGAATTCCAAACATATAACAAGATAGCATAAGATAAGCTCAAAGATTTTAAGGCATGTCTATAACCGATAACCGATAAACAACCAAAACAACCAACCAACATCACCCAAGTCCACAGTAATCCACAAAGCCTTCTAATAAACCAAAGTCAATAAAGTGTCGAGACATGCCCCCGACTTTGACAATGACAATAATAATGTTAATATGAACTCTTCAATTCTAGTCTATGAAAGAAACCTAATGAAATGACCAAGTCTTACAAAGAATAGAAGCTCACCACTTCACCACCAATGACTGACAAATCGAGGTGATCCACCTAACAATGTATAGGAAAAGTAAAAGTATCTCTGGTTCCTGCATCACGTGGGGATACAACATCCAGAGATGGTTAGTGGGTTAAGCACTAGTGTGTAACTCAGGGGTAGGGGATAGAATATTTTTATAAACCATATTTTCAAAATCATTCAAAGCAATGGACATAATCATATATATACATTTAAATATGTCATGCCAAGAAAAGGAACAAAGCTTAACATGAAGTAAAACTTTATCCGGGACTATGTAGCTCAACCACCATAAATAGGCTCCCATGGGCTATATTGGTTCAAATCCCCCTTATGAAAGGGACCCAGTGCGTGTTAGCCGCACGAACCGAAGGTATCAAGGAAGACCAGGGAATGCCCCGACCCCACATTAGTCCAAGATACAAATATATCAATAGTGTGAACTATGCACCTGGTCATTAAGACCAAACCTTATATTGGCAAACATGAGTTTCCAATACAAGTCATCCAAGACCCACACCTTCACGGCTTCGCTACATAACCCTCATTAAGCCCAATTAAAGAAAGTTCACATAACCTATTTATTAACCAATGAACCAACAGTTAAGGCACACTATGGGTATCGTCATACCCTTACACTTGCAAGCTTATCTCTATGATGTAACAATCACATAAAATTAGGGGAAATGCCTCGACCACCTTTGTTCATTAAATCAAATAATAGCCAACAAGGCTTTCAAAATCCATCTTAATTGTTTAATCATTAATACAATGCAATATCATAGGTTGAAGAGACACAATTATTCAAAACTAATTCCAAATTCAAATACCAATTTTGGGGGAAACCATGACCCCTTAGTTTATCCACCATTTCTATGCACCTCATAAGTTCAAAACCACCAATAAAGCATAAGCACTGGATAATAAATCATGGGAAAATAATTTAACAATCAACTATATCAAAACCCTAAACCACATCAAAACTGAAATGACCTGAACCAAGGCCTAGTAATGTTGTGTGCCTCAAGCCCAACCGGGATTAGAGACCACCCTCATTACCCCACCATAACCTCTCTATAACATAACAAGGTAGAAAAATCATAAATCATATACAGTTAGACGGTGTCATCCCCAATACCAATACCAATGCTAAGGCTAACACCAATACTAACACCGCTTATGCCAACCCAAAGTAGTCTTACAAATTCTCTAATTGAAATTAAAACAACATCTGGTCGGGACATATCCCCAACCATGGCCAAAATCAAAGTCTACAAAATAAAAAAAGTATGTAGAGAAGACCATAACATGAAATGGAGCCTTTCAGAGTATGGAAGCTCACTATTTCAGTTTAACACCAAGCTATCCCTAAATCTAATCATTGAACATGATGAGTAGTATGGCCGGTACCTGCATCGTATGGGGATACAACATTCGAAGATGGGTTGGCGGGTGAACGCTAGCATGTACTCAAGAGTAAGGATAAAATAATGCCAATCTTTAAAACCCAGTAAATAATCATATACAATTACATCAGTCCATCCATACCTATATATATATATATATATATATATACTTTCAGAGAATTATAGATATATATATATATATATAAAAACCATGCAAGGAAAGGGAACCAGGTTTAGCATGTATTTAAAACCTTAACCTGTGTTGTGTAGCTTGACCGTCTTAAAATCACTCATGGGCTATATGGGTCCAGTTTATCCCCTGAATGGGCCTCAGAGCATGTCACTATATAAACCAGATATATCATAGGGGTAGAGGATTCTCATGTACCCTTCTCCCTCCATGATACATATATATAGGTATAAAATTAGGGAACTCTTGTGTACCCCACAAATATATGGTCACTATGTCCAACCCTCATGTCGGCAAACATGAGTTTATAGTGTTCGTCCATTGGACTCACACCTTCACAGGTCCATTGGACTCACACCTTCACAGTTAGCTATCATAACCCGCCATTATTTCCAAATTAAAACCTTTAGCACATAACCAAACCACAAATTCCAGAGTTAATTAGCAAGGCATTATGAAGTGGTATCGTCATACCAACCATAGCTTACAAGCAATGTCATTAGCTAAGTCTTAGGGGATTCCCATGTAACCCATATGATTTCCAATTAAACCAAAACCATGGCCCCCAATGCCTTACCAAATTATTTAAAACCATTTAAACCAATTTAGGTTCCATTACCAAATTATACAATGCAAAGAGTTCAATAAAAGAAAAATTATGTGACAAAACCATTCTCATAGGTATTTTAACAAACATGTTGAGGGTATATAGTTTCCAAGACCAAAACCAACCAATTTAGGGAATCCATAGTGCCCCTAAACCCAATTTACCTATACCATCCATTCCACAATGTTCAAACCAACATTATAATATGAAAAGCCATAAGTAATGCATGGGATAACATTATCCAACCATTTACAACCAAAACCCCCAATACATATTTCAAAACAAAACAATACCCATGATTAAATCATGAAAACCATTTATTAAAACATGAATTTATTTGAGTTAATAATGAGGGAGGAGTAATATGACATAGATACCAAAGAAGACGGAGAGAAATCACCCTTTGAAAGCCCTAATTGACCACCTTGAAGAAAACCCTAGCTTTTCTTGAACCAAGAGCCTTGAGAGAGATTTGAGAGTGTTTAAAGTGTTTTTGATTGAGAATGATAGGGTAAATGCTGTCCCAATAGTTTTTATGTCGTGGGGTCAAAAGAGGTTAAGAGGGGAAATGTCTAGAATAACCCCAACTTAAATTGTAAAAATCAACCCAGGAGGGTCAACCACACCATCCAACCATACCCACAACATAGAGTGGTACCCACCACTCGTACCCTAGATAGAATGTTGGACATCACACCCTTTCTACCATACGACTTCCCTTGCCTAAGTCGTATCCATATCATACAACTAGTACTCTTAAATCGTATCCAAGACAGAATCTAAGGGGTTGGACACTAGACAATATACGAATTTGATTGCATCACTTGTACCCTATCCTTACGACCTTTATGATGTCCACTCTTACCTTGGGCCAAAACCAACCTAAACCATACTGAGTAACATAAGACCAAGACCCCTAAACCATACCCACATCATATGACAACTACCCTTAAGTAGTATGATGTCTAGAAGGCTCAAACTTAGAAAAATTTCTAAGGACCAGAACCTAGGGTGTTTCAATTCTCCCTCACTTGGATTATTCATCATAGAATAAAAGAACAAGGCAGTACAAATACGATTACAACCCAACACCCTAACTCTGACCTCTAACTAAGGTAGAAAACAAAGACACAAGGAATTTAATCTTTCCTTTAACAAAGTTTGAAAACAAAGCATTATGAAGAACACATACCTTCCGCATGAATTTCGAAAATGGGGAACAAATACAGATACTTGGAATTCATGTCATTTTCTGCTTCCCATTTAGTCTCTTCAACCTTGTGGTTCCTCTGTAGAACATTTATCGAGGCCATATCCTTGGACCAAAACCGTCGAACTTAACGATCTAAGATTTCAATCGGGATCTATTCATAAGATAGGGAATTTGAAATACCAATATTCTTGATAGGCATAATCTGTGATGGATCACCAATACACTTTCTCAACATAGAGACATAGAATACCGAGTGAATAGAGCTCAAACTAGAAGGCAACTCCAACTCATATGCAACATTACCAACCCTTTTTAAAATCACATATGAACCAACATATTGAGGACTGAGCTTCCCTTTCTTACTAAATTGCACCACTCTCTTCATGGGAGAAACCTTTAAGAACACCGTTTCCCCAACCTCAAACTTTATCTCTGTTCTCCTCACATCCGTATAGGACTTTTGGCAACTTTAGGCAGCCTTAAGCCTATACCAAATTGCTTTTAACTTTTCCATAGCCTGGTGAACCAAGTTCGAGCCAAACATCTCCAACTCACCAACCTTGAACTACCCAATAGGAGATCTATACCACCTACCATATGACACTTCAAATGGAGCTATCCCAATTCTAGAGTGGTAGCTATTATTGTAAGAAAACACTACAAAAGGCAAACGCTCAATACAACTACCGTCATAGTTAATCATGCAAGCACGAAACATATCCCCAATGTCTGAATAGTCCTTTCTATTTTCCCATCCAACTGCGGGTGAAAAGTAGTACTCAGACTAACCTTAGTCCCCAATCCTTTCTGAAATGACCACCAAAAGTGAGATATAAACTGTGTACAACGATCAGAGATGATAGAAATAGGTAATCCATGCAACTTCATAATATCATGAAGATACAACCTCACATAATCCTCAGCCAAAAAGTTAGTCCTCACTGGAAAAACATGAGCTGACTTTGTTATCCTATCCACGATGAACCAAACCAAATTAAATTGGTTTCAAGATCGAGGAAGATCGTTAAAAAAATCCATATTGATTAATTCCCACTTTCATTCAGGTAACTCAATTTCTTGATACAATCCTTCGAGCCTTATGTGCTTAACTTTCACTTGTTGACACACCATGCACTTGGCTATAAAATTAGCCCTATCCCTTTTCATATTGTTCTATCAATACATCTCCTTAAGGTCATGATACATTTTCATCAAACTAGGATGAACAACATAGAACGACTCATGCACCTCAGCCAAGATCCTCTCATGCAAACCATCAATATAGGGAAAACATAACCTCTCTTGGTACCACAAAGTACCATTATTACTAATCTCAAATGCCATCACCTTATGCCCACCTACATCACCCTTGATCCCCATCAACACAGGATCTAACACTTGTTTCTCCTTGATTTCAGCACCAAGAGATGACCGCGCCACTTACTGCACCAGCGCACCACCATCCTAAGAATCCAAAAGGTGAACTGCAAGGTTAGCTAAATGGTGAATATCCTTCACCATCTCCCTTTTCTCCTAATCCACATGAGCTAGACTCCCCATGGATAACCTACTAAAAGTATCAACAACCACTTTAGCTTTACCTGGGTGGTAGTGAAGACTCATGTCATAATTCTTGAGGAGCTCAAGCCATCTCCTTCACCTGAGGCTAAGCTCTTTCTGAGTAAACACATACTGTAGGCTCTTATGATCATAAAAGATATCCATATGTATTCCATACAAATAGTGATACCAGATTTTTAATACAAACACCACAACTAGCAATTCCAAATCATGAGTAAGATAATTCCTCTTATGCACCTTCAACTGCCTAGAGGCATAAGCTATCACCTTTTTATATAGCATTAAAATGCACCCAATCCCCACATGGGATGTATCACAGTAGACCACAAACTCCTCAGTGCCTTCAGGAAAAGTCAAAACTAGAGCTGAAGTTAGCTTATCCTTCAACTTCTCAAACTACCCTTACAAGCATCTGACCACAAAAACTTTACCTTCTTCTAAGTCAATTTAGTCAACGGGGAAGCTATAGTTGAAATTTTTTCCATAAATCTGCTATAATAACCAGGTAAACCCAAAAAGATCTGACTATCGGTTGGAGTAGTGGGTATAGGCTACTTCTTCACCACTGCAACCTTCTGTGGATCCACCATGATCCCTTCACTAGAAATGATATGACCCAAAAAAGTGTCAGCGTTCAACTAGAATTCACATTTTAGAAACTTGGCATACAACTGCTGCTCCTTTAAGGCCTGTAACATAATGTGGAGGTAATTATCATGGTCCACCTTGCTCTTAGAATACACTAGAATATCATATATGAAAACAATAATGAACAGATCCAAAAACTGATGGAAGACCCTATTAATCAAATCCATGAATGCCGCCGGGGCATTGGTCAAACTAAATGACATCATAAAGAACTCAAAATGCCTATACCAGGTACGAAAGGTAGTTTTAAGGATATCCTCCTCCCTAATCTTTAACTGATGATACTGACATAAACCGAACTAGGGCTTTATCGTAATAGGCATCCCAAGTCCAATTAGGACTGGAGACCACCCCCATTACCCAACCCAATCGACCAACGCATATCCTGAGTTAAATGAATTTTGAATATATTACAAGATAATGTTATTGCATAATCTAAGACTCTAAAGTAGGTCTATATCCGTGACACCCAAATGAGTCCAACCATCCGATCCCCAATCGATAACCAATACCAACCAAACCATAATTCAGAACCATTACCATGTGAGTTTCATAATAATTATATATAATCCTAAAATAAAAGAGGATGGAACAACCAATAATATAGTCAACCGGCATCAGCCCCAATACCAATACCAATACTACTACTAACATCAATATCAATTTCGCCCATTCCAACCTATAGTAGTTCTAGGAAAGCATCTAACTGAAAGAAAACCAACATCCGGTTGGGACATGCCCCTAACCATAGCCAAAACCAATATACATAAAATAACCAAAGTATATAAAAATATCCATAACATGAAATAGAGACTTCTAGAAAGATGAAAGCTAACCACTTCAATCCAAAAGCTGATCCCAAAGTTCAATCACTATGTAGGAAGAGTAGAACATCTGGTTCCTGCATCGTATAAGGATACAATTGCCAGAGGATGAGTTAGCGGGTGAACGCTAGCATAAACTCAATATAAGAATAAAATAATGCCATCCAGTAAAACTAAGTAAACCAAATATATGCATACAAACTATATATATATATAACCATACAGGGAAAGGAAATTGGGTTTAGCATGTATTCAAAACATTAACCACCCATGGGCTATATGGGTACAGTGTAACCCCTAAATGGGCTCCGATGCGTGTAGCCGTATAAATCAGAGATACAACAAGAGTAGGGGATTCCTAAGTACCCTTAGCTCTCTATGATATATATGTACAGTGTACTTAATGGATTCCCAAGTACCTCATAGTATCATATATGGTCTCCATGACCAACCCCTCATGTTGGAAAATATGAGTTTCCAGTGTTTGTTCATTGAACTCCCACCTTCACGACTATCACACCCCGCCATTATTGCCTAATAAAAACTATTTCCAACCAACCAATCCATTATTCCATTTACTATTAACTAAGGCTATTAATAGTGGTATCGTCATACCGACTATAACTTGCTAGTATTGTCCTTAGACAAACCTTTTAAAGTTAAGGGATTCCCATGTACCTATTTACCAAGTTAACTTGGGGGAGTCCCATCTACCCACAAGTGTTCCATTGTATTTGCTTGGGGGATTCCATTATACCCTATAAGTTGTTCATTACCATATTTACTTGGGGGATTTCATTGTACCCCATAAGGAGTTCGATTAACCATAATCATGAAAACCAAACTATTCCATTTAACCTTTCCAAACTATTTAAACCATTAAGGGTTTCATTACCAAACCATACCATACAATAGTTCCATTAAAAATCCAATAATATAGTGAAATCATTATTATAGGCATTTTATCAAACATGTTGGAGATATAGTATTCCCAAAACCAAAACCAATTACCATGTGACCATTCCCATGCAACCAATTATCCAAAAACACCATTAAAACATGTACTAACATAATTCAAACATGGGAAAACCATAACCAAGGCATTATAACTAAAACCCCAACACATATTTGAAAACCCAAAACCATACAATAAATCATCCCATGAAAATTTTGTATAAAACAATGCTTTTAGTTGGAACTAACAATAAGGGAAGAGTACATGCCTTAATCGAGAAGATAATGGAGAGAAATCACCAACACAAGCCCCAAATTAATCCTTAAGATGAAACCCTAGCTTTCTTTGCCCAAGAACTTTAGAGAGGACTAAAGAGTGTTTTCTAAGCATTAATGAATAGAATAATAGGGCAAATAACCTTCCAAGTGAGTTAAAAGTCATAGGGCCATATTAGGTTCAATAGGGAAATATCCATATTGCCCTCACTTAAACTGCGTAAAATCCTATCAGAGGGTATGACTAACCATAACAGTCGTACCCTTCAATACGAGTGGTACCCATCACTCATACCTTAGGCCTCCCTCTTATACCCAACACTATCTAAATCGTACCTAAAGCATATGAATCGTACCTCTGAACCGTACCCCTGGCAGAATAGAATCAAAAGAAAATTAAACACTGTCCACCATACGAGTCCATGGTACGACTGAGCCACTCGTACTCAGATCCAACTTAAGTTTCCAAGTCTAAGGTTAAGTGAAGGAAAGAACCAAACCCAACAACCCATATCTACCAATATGACTTATACCACTCAAGTCGTATCTATTCAGAAACCAAATCTAATCCATCAACTAACACTGGTCAGCATATGACCAACCCATACCACTCGTACGTCAGTGTACAAATTGTTTCCCCTAGTCGTACTTGTCCAGAAACCAGAAATCCAGTAAATTTTCTAAGGGTCAAAAACCCAGGGTGTTATAGTTTTCTCTACTAGGAAAATTCATTCCCGAATAACGGATAAGGTTGGGTAACCACAAGCATGATTCATTTGTATTTTCAAATATCATTCCAGCCTTTAACCAAGTTATAAAATAAAGATGCAAAGTTATTAATCTTCCATTTAACCAAGTTTGAAAACAAAAGTATGTTGGAAAATACATACCTTTCGAATGAATCCTAGGAGCATAAAATAGATGCGGATACTAGGAATTCATGTCCTCTTCTGTTTCCTATGTAGGCTTTTACACCTTGTGGTTTTGCCATAGAACCTTAACTGAGGCCACATCCTTGGTTCGTAATCGATGAACTTGCCGATCCAATATCTCAATCGAGAGCTCTTCACAAGACAGAGAATCCAAGATACCAAATTCTTTCAAAGGAACTACCAAAGAAGGATCACCAATGCACTTCCTCAATATAGAGACATGAAATTCTAGATAAATAAAGCTCAAACTAGAATGCTACTATAATTCATAAGCCAAATTACCAACCCTCCGGAAAACCACATAAGGACCAACAAATTGGGGACTAAACTTCTTCGTTTTACTAAACCGCATTACTCCCTTAATGGGAGATTCCTTTTGGAACACCTAATCCTCAACCTCAAACTTTAAGTCTCTACGCCTTACATCCGCATAAGACTTTTTTTGACTTTGGGAAACCTTAAGCCTATCCTAAATCACCTTCAATTGTTACATAGACCGATGGACCAAATTTGGATCAAACATATCCACCTCACTAAGCTCAAACCAACCAATAGAAGATCTAAACCTCCTACCATACAATGCCTTAAAAGGGGCCATACTAATGCTAGAATGATAACTATTGTTGTAACAAACTCTGCCAAAGGTAGATGCTTAACCCAATTGCCACCATAATCAATCACACATGCCCAAAGTATATCCTCTAATATTTGAATAGTTCTCTCGGTTTACCTATCCATCTGTGGATGAAGAGTAGTACTCAGATTAACCTTAGTGCCCAATCCTTTCTAAAAAGACCGCCAAAAATGAGATAAAAACTGTGTACCACAATCAGAGATAATTGAAATAGGTACCCCATGCATCTTCACAATCTCCTGAAGATACAACTTTGCATAATTCTCTGCCGAAAAGGTATTCCTCACTTAAAAGAAATGAGTAGACTTTGTCATCCTATCCACGATTAACCAAATCAAATCAAATTGGTTCTGAGACCGAGGAAGACCGGTAACAACATCCATAATAATTACCTTCTATTTTTATTCAAGTAAATCAAATTCTTGATACAACCCACCAGGCCTCTTGTGCTTAACTTTGACTTGTTGGCATACCATGCACTTGGCTACAAAATCAAACACATCCCTTTTCAGACCATTCCACCAATATATCTCCTTGAGATTATAATATATTTTTGTTGAATCGAGATGAATAACATAGCATAATTCATGCACCTATGCAAAAATCCTTTGCCATAAATCATCGACATCAGGAACACAAACCTCCCTTGGCATCATAAAGTACCATCACCACTGATCTCAAAGACCATCACCCTTTGCACACCAACACCACTCTTGATTTTCATCAAGATAGGATCTATCACTTGCTTCTACTTGATCTCTGCACCAAGAGATGACCTAACCACTTCCTGCACCATCACATCACCATTCTTAGAGTCCAGAGATGAACTCTAAGATTGGCCAAACAATGAATATCCTTAACCAATTCCCACTTTTCTTTCTCCACTTGAGCCAAACTCCCCATGGGTAACCTACTAAGTGCATCAACAATCATGTTAGCTTTACCTGGGTGGTAGTGAAGACTTATATCATAGTCCTTGAGAAGCGCCAACCATTTCTTTTGCCTGAGATTTAGCTCTTTTTGAGTGTATACATACTGTAGACTCTTACGATAAAAAAAGATGTCCACGTTCACTCCTTACAAGTAATACCACCAAGATTTTAAAGAAAAAACCACCACCAAAAGCTACAAAGCATGAGTAGGATAGTCTTTCTCATGCACCTTTAACTGCCTAGAAACATAGGCGATCACCTTCCTATGTTGCATCAAAACACAACCAAGTCCCACCCAAGATGCATCATAATAAACCACAAACCCCTCATTGCCTTCAGGCAATGTCAAAATCGGAGCCAAAGTTAGCTTATCCCTATGCTTCTTGAAACTCCCTTCATATGCATCTGACTAAGAAAATTTGACCTTTTTCTGAGTCAACTTAGTCAATGGGGCAGCTATCATGGAGAAACTCTCCACAAACCATCTATAATTCCCATCCAAACCTAAGAAGATCCAAATATCGATTGGAGTCATGGGTATGGGACACATCTTAACCACAAGAACCTTTTGCGGATCCACCATGATTCCTTCACTAGATATAATATGAGCCTTAAAAGTCACAGTATTCAACCAAAACTCACACTTGGAAAACTTAGCCTGCATTTGCTATTCCTTCAAGGTTTGTAACACCACACGGAGGTGATTGACATGATCCATCCCACTTTTAGAATAAACCAAAATGTCATCAATAAACACAATGACAAAAAGATCCAAGAACTACCTGAAAACCCTATTTATCAAATCCATAAATACCACCGGGGCATTAGGCAAGCTAAATGACATCACCAAGAATTCAAAGTTCCCATACCGAGTATGAAAAGCCATCTTAGGGATATCCACCTCCATGATATTAAGCTAATGATTTATAGATTAAAGATCTATCTTAGAAAAGAACTTGGCACCTTGCAACTGATCAAACAAGTCATATATCCTTGGAAGAGGATGCTTTTTCTTAACCGTTACCTTATTCAACTTCCGAGAGTCAATGCACATACGAAGGTAACAATCCTTCTTGCATACAAACAACACTGGTGCACTCCACGAGGATACACTAAGACGAATAGATATCTTATCCAGAAGATCCTTAAGCTGCTCCTTGAGTTTTCTCAACTCAACCGGAGCCATTCTATAAAAATAAATAGTTATTGGATCAGTGTCTAGAACTAAAACAATACCAAACTCAATCTCCCTATCCGGAGGAACACTAGGAAGATCATTCAAAAAGACATCAGGAAACTTACTTACCACCGGAACCAAATTAGAAGAAGAACCTTCTGAGTTATAATTTTTAACCCAAACCAAGTGGTAAAGACAACCATTAGAGATAAATCTCTGAGCTCTAAGATAATAAATAAACTTCCCCCCTTGGAGCTAGGGAACCACCCTCCCACTCTATAACCGGTTCACCAGGGAACCTAAAAACAACCTTATGGGTTTGACAATCTAAGGATCCATAACAAGACTATAACTAATTGATACCCAGACTAACATCGAAATCCACTATATCCAATTCAAATAAATCCACCAAAGTATCCATATTACCAACAGATACTACACACTCTCTATAGACTCTATTAAAAATAACCGAGTTACCTTCTGGGGTAAAAATAGAAAATGGATCCAAAATAACCTTAGGATTAAAACCAAAACACAAATCCACAAATAGGGTCACATAAGAAAGAGTGGACCCCAAATCAAGCAGACAGTACACGTCACGAGAAAAGAGTTATAATGTACCAGTCACATTATCAGGTGATGCCTCAAATTCCTATCGAGATGTAAGAATATATAATGTATTCCGACCAGTTCCAGTACTAGAAATAGGAGAAGATATAAAAGCAGCACCACTAGGTGCAAGAGCAGAAGATAAAGTAACCAGAGCTTTGGCCGCTCTCAAAGCACCCTTACCACAAGGATAATTCCTGAGCATATGGCCTGACTGACCACTTTTAAAATACCTATCCCTCCCTTTATTGTAAAAACTCTAATAAAGATGACCACAAAATTAGAAAAGAGAGTATGAAGAAGTCTACTGAGCCCCACTCGCCTGAGATTGGGAACCCTGTGCCTGGAAATTATCACCACCTAGTTAACAACTATCAACCGACTATTTTAGGTAAGGATCACTTATATAAGAAAAGGATCCAGAACTTCCCTACTTCTTCTTTGGCCACTTAGTGCCATCCCAACCACTTTGTTGTTTCCCACCACCTTTTTTAGAAGACCTAAACTTCTTACCCTACGTTTCCCCAAACTCTGCCTATTTCCTCTTTCATTCTCCACCTGCTGCATATGAACCACCAACCTTAAAATATCAATATCCTTAATTAGTAAAGTAGTCTTGCTTTCAAGGATTAAATCATGAGATATCCCATAAGTGAACTTTCTTATCGTTACCCTTATATTTGACACCAAGTTCGGAGCATACCTTGATAGCTGATGAAAATTCAAGGCATATTCCATGACAACCATCTTTCCCTACTTAAGATCCACTAATACGAATCGTACCACTTAAGTTGTATCCATTTCAGAAACCAAATCCAACCCATATGACCAACCTATACCACTAGTACCCTAGTGTACGACTTATTTTTTCCTAGTCGTAACTTATCCAGAAACTAGAAATCCAAGAAAATTTTTTAAGGGTCAAAAACCTTGAATGTTATAGATACCTGAATCGAAGATCAATTTTGGAGAAAAACTTAACACCTTGCAGCTGATCAAACAAATCATCTATCCTTGGAAGAGGATACTTATCATTTTTCATCACCTTGCTCAACTGCCGATAATTAATATACATCCGAAGGGAACCTTCCTTCTTACACATAAATAATGCCGTTCCACACCTCGGGGACATACTAAGATGAATGAAACCTTTATCTAACAGATCTTTGAGTTGCTTCTTAAGCTTCTCCAACTCAGATGGAGCCATTATATATGGAGGAATAGAAATTGGACGTGTGTCCAAAAAAAGATCAATCCCAAACTCAATCTCTCTATCAGGAGGAACACACCAAGAAAGACATCAAGAGAGACCTTAGGAAACTCATTCACCACGAGGAAAAAATACAAAGAAGGACCATCCGAGTTAGAATCTTTAACCCAAACTAGATGATATAGACACCCCTTGCAAATTAATCTCTAAGCTCTAAGATAAGATATGAACTTCCCATTAGGATCTAGGGAAACACCCTCCCACTCAATAATCGACTCATCAGGGAATTTTAAGATAGCCTTATGGGTTCGACAGTCTAGAGAAGCATAGCACGAGTGCAACCAATCCATCCCTAATATAATATTGAAATCCACTATATCTAATTCAAAAAAATCCACCAAAGTTTCTTTACTACCAACAAATACCACACCCCCTATAGACTCTTCTAGCAATCACATAGTCACCTACTGGGGTAGAAATAGAAAAAAGGTCCAAAACACACTCCAAATCAAAACTAAAATGCATAACCCCAAATGGGGTCAATAAGAGGGAGAGAATATTAGATCAAGTAAGTAATACACATCATAGGAAAAGAGTTTCAACGTACCAATCATAACATAATATGATGCCTCAGACTCCTGTCAGGTAGTGAGAGCATAAAGATGATTTTGACCAGTGCTAGAACTAGATGGTGCACTATTTGGGGCCAGAGATAATGACGAAGGAAATGGAACCTTGTTTTCCTTGAAGCAACCTTTCCAATAGGACAGTTGCTAAGCATATGGCTTGGCTAAGCATAGTTGAAGCACTTGTCCCTCTCCTCATCACAGAAACCCCAATGCAATCTACCACAAAACCTATAAGAAGGATATGATGGATTTAACTAGGACCTACTAGCTTGAGATTGGACACCCTGTGCCTCAAAGTTGTCGCTACCATAGAAACACCTATCACCTGATGGCGTTAGGTAAGGGGAACTAGCCGTTGAGTAAGATCTAAAATTGCCCCACTTATTATTGGGCGACTTTTCACCATCCGTGCCACTCTGCTATTGGCCACCACTCTGCTCAAAGAGCTTAAACTTCTTTCCCTATCTCTTTTGTATTTTAGCCTGCTTCTTCTTCTTCTTCTTCTTATTCTCCTTCTTCTTCTTTTCTTCCACCTGCTGTATGTACACAACTAACCTAGAGATATTTATGTACTTAATTAACAAGTCAACCTTACTCTCAAGGACTAAATCATGAGATAATCTCAAAGAAAAATTTTCTTATTTGGGCCCTCATACTAGAAACCATCTTTGGAGCATACTGAAATAACTGGTGAAACTTTAAGGCATACTCCTTGACATATATCTTACCTTACGTCAGATTAACAAACTCTTTCGCTTTCCCTTTCCTCAACTCCTAAGAAAAAAAGCAGTCCAAAAAAGTATTGGAGAAATCCTACCACAGAGATGACTCATCTTTATCACCCCTTTCCTAATCCTATTCCTCATACCATTGGTATGCCAGATCTTTTAGCTAGTAGGTGGAAAAATCTATGCCCTCCACATTCGTGGCAAGCATAACATAAAAGATCTTTTCTATCTAATATAGAAAACCTTAGGGATCCTCTTCAACCTTAATACTCATAATGGTTAGAGGGTTCAAACTCATGAATTGGCTAACCCTTATGGCCTCATAAGATGGAGTAACAAGAACACCACTCTTAGACTAAGTAGCTACCAACTGTGCCAATATTGAATGGACTAACAAATCTCAGCGTTCATCACTTCTAGATTGAAGAGTCTGAGAAGGTCTAGAGAGAATCGATGGAACTCTAGAACAATCCAAAACTGGGCCTCTAAACTAGGTATGGACCTTATAAGTAGAATGGGTCCTACCAGCATTGTCCTCAGTTGGGAGAGAGAAGTTTTTGTAAGCTTCAGATTATCAAGGAGGCATGATTTGAAAAGTAAACAAATAGAAATTAGAGGAGAATTTTTGACTTTAGACTCTATAGCTTGAAACTAGGACACAAAAAAGAGAAAAATTCCTAAATGTCTTGTAGCCTCTCTCTTATGAGTGTGGTGCGCTACATACCCTTAAAAGTGACTTTACTAGACACGACTTTGTGAAATCCTAAGTGATCTTGAACCTAGGGCTCTGATACCAATTTGACTCAACCCAAACTAGGACTTAGTCGTGTAGGGTACCTTAAGTCTAATCAAGACCGGAGACCACCCCTATTACCCCACCATAATCTCCCTGTACCATATGTCAAATAATTTTTAATTATATAACATAACAAGGTGGAATAATCATAAATCAAATATAGTCAAATAATGTCAGACCCAATACCAGTACCAATGCTAAGGGTGACACCAATAATGACACCGCCCATGCCAACCCAAAGTAGTCTCACAAAGCCTCTAATTAAAATCAAAACAACTTTTGATCAGTACATACCCCCGGCTATGGCCAAAACCAAAGTCAATGAAACAAAAAAAGTATGTAGAAAAGACCATAACATAAAATGGAGCCTTTTGAAGTATGTAATCTCACCACTTCAATCAAACACCAAGCGTTCCTCAAATCTAATCACTGACCAGGACTAGTAGTATGGTCGGTCCCTGCATCGTGTGGGGATACAATGCTCGAAGACGGGATAATGAGTGAACACTAGCGTGTACTCAAGAGTAAGGATAAAATAATACCAACCTTTAAAACTAAGTAAATAGCCATATGCAAACACACACACTTTATATATATATATATATATATATATATATATATAAATAATCCATCCGGGGAAAGGGAATTGAGTTTATCATTTATTTAAAACCTTAACCTGGGTTGTGTAGCGTGACCATCCTAAAACCACCCATGGGCAATATGAGTTTAGAGTTACACCCTGAGCGGGCCTTATTGCGTGTAGCCGAACAAACTAGAGATATCATTTGGGTAGAGGATTCTCGTGCACCCTTTTCCCTCTATGATACATATACACAAGTATAAACTTAGGGGATTCATATGTATCCTAAAAATATATGGTCACCATGACCAACCTTTATGTCGGAAAACTTGAGTTTCCAATGTCCGTCTATTAGACTCATGCCTTCACGGTTAGCTATCACAACCCGCCATTATTGCCCAATTAAAACCTTTAGTACATAACCAAACCAATAATTCTAGAGTTAGTTACCAAGACATTATGAAGTGGTATCGTTATACCAACTATAGCTTGCAAGCAATGTCATTAGAAAAGTCTTAGGGGATTCCTATGTACCCCATATGATTTCCAATTAAACGAAAATCATAGACACCAAGGTCTTACCAAATCATTTAAAACTCTTTAAACCAATTTAGGTTCCATTACCAAATTATACAACGCAAAGAGTTCAATAAAAGATAAACTATGTGAAAAAACCATTCTCATAGGTATATTAACAAACATGTTGAGGGCATATAGTTTCCAAGACCAAAACTAATCATTTTGGGGAATTCGTAGTACCTCTAAACCTATTTACCATTACCATGCATTCCACTATGTTCAAACCAATATTATAATTTGAAAAACCTTAAGTAAAGCATGGGAAAACATTATCCAACCATTTACATCCAAAACCCCCAACAAATATTTCAAAATCAAACAATACCCATGATTAAATCATGAAAACTATTCATTAAAACATGAATATTAGTTGAACTAACATTGAGAGAGGATTACCATGCCTTAGATACCAATGAAGGTAAAGAAAAAACACCCTTTGAAAGCCCTATTTGACCACCTTGAAGAAAACCTTAGCTTTTTTTGAATCAAGAGACTTAAGAAAGATTTGACAGTGTTTAAAGTGTTTTTGATTGAGAATAATAGGATAAATAAAGTCCCAATAGTGTTTTAAGTTGTGGGGTTGAAAGAATTTAAGAGGGAAAATGTCTAGAATACCCTCAACTTAAAATATAAAAATCACCGTAGGAGGGTACGACCATATCATCCAAATTGTACCCACAATATACGAGTGGTACCCACCACTCATACCCTAGAAAGAATGTTGGACATCACCCCTTGTCCACCATATGACTCTTATTGCCTAAGTCATATCCATACTATATGACTAGTACCCTCAAACTTTATCCAAGACAGAATCAAAGGGGTTGGACACTGGATAATATATGAATTGGACTATACCAATCGTACCATATCCTTATGACCCTTATGATGTTCACTCGTACCTTGGATAGAAACTAACCAAAACCATATTGAGTAATATACGACAGGGTCCCTAAACCATATCCACATCATATGACAAGTTCCCTCAAGTCGTAAAATGTCCAAAAGGGTTAAATGTAGAAATATTTCTAAGAACCAGAACCTAGGGTGTTTTAAAAACCCATATTCAAAACTATCCAATTAAACTATTTAAATATATACTTTTCATAAAGTAATAATTGGGGAAGAGTAACATACCTGAAATATCAAGAGTTATGGAGGGAATTTTCCCTTGAAAGCTCTAATTGATGAACTTCTTGGAACCCTAAGTATCTTGCTTGAAAGAATGTAGAGAGTTTGAGAGTGTTTTTGATTGAGTTATGAATGAGAAATAACCCCTTAAAGTGCTTTATGGTCATGAGGTCTAAGTAAGGAAAAATGGAATTGACCAGAATTCCTTAATAAAAAGACTAAAAAATCACCGTCAGTCGTTATGGGTGACCTTATGACTCATAGGGTCACCCTACGACTCTTATCATCCAGTCATAGGATGGACAATGTCTAGGATACCAAACATTTACTTGGCTACAAGTCATACCAAATGATTTATACTCAATCATTATGAATCACTTGACCCAGTCGTTGTCAAAGCAGAAAAAATTTGGTCATCACACTAGTTTGGTTACGAAAGACACCATACAACTTATTACAATACCCTATGACTAGTAGTTTCTAAGTTGTAGTTAGGGCAGAAACTCCAGGCCAACATACTGGCTAGGCTGCAATTGGGTCCATAAGACCCATCAAGACTCCCTATGACTCATAGAGGAAGTCGTAGTCTAGGCAGTGAGGATAAAATTTTAGAAATTTTCAAAGACCAAAAATCTCGGGGTGTTACAGCTTCTTTCATTTAGAAGGCCATTACTTCTTGATTCATAGTTTAACATAGACTTTTATTTGGACTTGTTTTGGCTATCATCGGGGTCATATCTCGATATTAGTTTGGTTTAGACTTGTTAGATGCTTAGTGATTAATGTGGATTGGGATTTGGCATTATGGATTCTTGGCACAATCTTATTATTGATTATTTTATCTTGATATATTTTTAAAATTCATCCGCTTCTAGGTGTGCTGTGTTCTGCTTGACTAGGCAAAGAGGGTGGTCTCTGGTCCTCAGCATTCTTGAGAAACTCGTCAAGGCTAGACCCTGGTTTGAGTCATGACAAAATTATATTTGAAAAAAATGAGATAAACACAAATACAACAAAAGAATAATACAAGGACAATTGGACTACAACTGACACTTGACCCACAACAACTGTCTACAAGCATCTATGATGAGAAATCGCTAATCACTAGTCAGGACAGGACCTATAGTATTCATTAATTATTCAAGCTAAAGTAAACTCTAGACTCGGCAGCTCCAAAAAGAATGAAGCATACTAACCATCAACTGAACTCGATCATATGGAACAAGGAATCCTTTCTACCTAATTAAATGCAGACATGAATACAGTGCCCCCAGGTAATGAGAACATTAGTATGAATGAATGTGCTGAATATATAAGCTAAAAGTGACATATAAAAGGTCAAATAAAATCAAGTATCAATAGATAAGTATTTGGATAAGGATAGAAGACCACCTTTTCTTATAATTGTGAAATCATGTACATTATGTTCTTTACTTACTTTGTATTTCTTTATTTTATAAACTTTGTAGCATGTTCCACAATGACCAACTGATCAGTGGTAGAAGAAGATGGCCCTAAAAACCATCAATTGGAATTGACCCATGATAGGTATCATAATCCCTGAACTGCTATCCATAAATACATTAACTGGGATAGTCCCATTCTAGGTATCAAACCCCTGAGCTGCCACCTATATAAACATATTTGTGTTACTTAATTTATTTAACTTCTGAGATCATTAATTTTTAGTCATAATTCTTTTATCTTTTGGAACTATAGACATATGATGTAGACATGTGAAAAAAATACTCGAGGCACAAATAATGATATATGAAGTAAAAAGAGACTTCAATGTGATACTTAGAAACATATAGGACTCAATGAAATTTATTGGACACAATGAATTTACACAAATGAGCCATGAAGACATGTGAGAATTGAAGAATTTAGGGCATGCATAAATGGTCTATTAAGGTGTATAATAAGGGAGCAAGTAGTTATGTTAGGTACATAGTTTATTTAAAATACATTTAGACATTCCAAATGTGTGCGTTTTGAATGAAGACACATAATTCCTCAAATGAAGAGAAGATGTTTGGACTATAATAAATGCTTACTACATGATAACAAATCAAAGGATAAATTAGCATGGAAACTATTGAAGCACACAGACAGATTCCAATTAAGAACAATTGCACATTCTAAGTACGTACAAAAATTATATGATTAAATTAACAAGAACTCATAAGGTTACATTATCCTAACACGACAGAAGTGGTATTGAATTAAAGGTACATGTGATTGTGTGAATCAAATGAAGTATTCGATCAAATAGACAACTGGAGCTTATAATAAAATGAACATTTAAAATACACTAGCAGCTAACAATAGTAAAATTTCAAGTTTATACACAAACCCTAGTCTTTTAACATATAAGTAACACAATCATAACTTGAAAAGTTCAATCATAACCAAAACTATTATTTCAAGTTCTTCAGATTATAAACGAGTATATACAACCTTAACACACAATTTAATACCTCTTAAATTTCCAATAAATCTAGCATATTAATGTAAATCAAGATTAGTTTAAAAAATATAGCTTAGTTTGCACAAATTTCACTAAACCCTCAAAATCGTAAATCTAGACAACTTCACTGTGTAGTGTTGTCACATAGTTTAGAATAGGTAAATGAAAAAATCAAACTTTATAGCTTATCTTAGAATAGGTAAATGATAAAACAAGATTTAAAGGCTTCATGAAAGTTGTAGGTGTGTCTTGAGTTAGAAAGAATCCAAATTCATCACAAAATACATTTTGTATAAAGAGATATCATTAGAATACTGACACTATCACATAGGGGGTTTCTAATTAAGAAAACTAGAGAAACATGTCTTATCTTGCGACCACTATTTTAGGTTCTTAATAGAAAAACTAGCTTTGGTCATAAAGATAAAAGTTATCGAGCTATGTTATTGAACACTTGGGGGTTGCACCACACAGTGAGGGACCAGGTCCCTCAGGATCAATTACAAGAAATAAATTGTAGTGCAATTATGAGATGTTGAGAAATTCAAGGCAATGCAGGAAGAGTAAAAGTAAAGGTTTTTGCATAGAAATCCAAAATGGGAAAAACCACAACTTTCCTTCACAAGGAGCTCCAAATCCACTATAATCAACCTCCTGATTATAGTAAGATTTTAGCCTACCTCTAGGCTCTTTTTGCTAGTAGTAACTCTTCTACAAGATTATGTTGGTAACTCAATCAAGGATTTTCTCAGCTAATTACCTCTAATTAGTAGCAAGCTTAGATAACTCTACCTATGCAACTCTCTCAAAAGAAAACACTACTCTTATAAGATGAGTAGTTCTTTTACAAATCAGCACTCAAGAACAATTTCAATTTAAGCTTACATACTCTGTTAAGAACTTGAGTAGTTTTGAACTGGGTTTTGCTGCCCCATTTCACTCTTTAGAATTTTTAAAAACCAATTATTGAAGAGGCATCTCTTTTCTTTTATAGATGGGTGATGATTGTAGATGAAATGCCATTGGACCAGCGATCCAAGTTAGTACAATATAACACTTGCAGGTTTGTTACACAAGAGGACAAAACTGTACAGATACTATGTGCTAGCTGTACAATACTTTAACATACAGGGACCTAGTCCCTTGCAGTTTTGCTGCTTATCATCAAAGCAACATATAGTAGTTTTCCCTCATTTTGATGATGACAAACCAAATTATATAATTTTGAGCATTAGTGAACATTCATTACATTTAATTAGTGTGACTACCACCCGAAGATAAATGTTCACCCTATCATTATGCTTTCTCTATCATGCAACACAGGTACTTAGTCCTTTGTTGTTATTTTGCAACAAAAACTTCCCCCTGTTATCATGCACCTTCAATTTGTGCATTTGCATTTTTTCCCCCTGTCATCATGCCCAATTGATTTGTTGCCTTTGTATTTTTCATTTTCACACTTCCCTTTGTCACTTCTTTTGTATTTGCTATTTGAACACACTTCCCCTTATTATTTCACACACTTCTCCTTGTAACTATGCTACCATATTATGCTATTTTTCATTGTCTTTGAATTTTCCATTTTCACACACTTCCCCTTATCATTACACATACTTTTCCTTGTCACTGTGCTACTGTAATACCTCATATTTTCATAGCTCATTTTAACTCTCAGTACGTGAGTTATTATATATAATTTTTTCTAAATACTCAGTATTTTTAAGTTTAGAGCTTACCAACACATAGGAAATTCAGTCAACTTTCCAATGATATAAAATTTTCCTAAATTCAAGACCCGGGCGAAGAGTTAGAGCCATTTTTGTAAAGCAGTGTGCCAAAATACATGTCAGCGCATCGTGGAGGTCAGTCAAATGGCAATTGGTAAATTCTAGTGCTGCTCCACAATATTGGTGCATTACACTATAGGCTCAGTAAAGAATTATCCTTTTCCAGTGTTCCAACACGATCCCACCGCATCGCGATGAGTCCAAAATTCAGAATCAATAGGGGCACTGCGATTCCACTGTGTCGCTCCAAGCCTCCAGTTCCCAGTTGTCATTTTCCTGAAACACGACACGATAGCTCCGTGTCGCGCTAGCCTGCCAAATCAGGATTTTCAACTAATTTTGAGTTTTAATTCCAAGGGCTTTTAAGTACTTTTCCCTTATCCCAGTCAGCCTTTAATATGAAATTCAACCCTAATAAACCTAGTTTCACTATTATTCATTAAATTTCCCCCCAAATCAAAACATTCTCTCTCAAAGAGGAAAAAATCTAGTTTAAAAAATCAAGGTCAAGCTCAAGAATTTCTCCAAGAACCCTCAAGAATTAACAGTCCAAGGTATGTTAGGTGTTCATTCATGGGTTTCTTTCACCCATAAAGTCTAAGAACCCTTTTTAAATATACAAGATCTCAGATTCATGATTTTTATGTTTGAATTAGATTGAATTCATGTTCATGATATTAGTTAGGTTTTAATCCATGATTTAATTGCAAGTTTCATGAAAATTGAATAGCATGTGTGATGAATATGTGATTATCTTGATAAACTCTTGAATTTACAAATCGATTAATGTATTGTAATGTTCATGTGTTGGCCATTATTATGTAAATAATTCATGCTCCCCACGTGTTTGCTAAATTACCCATGTGAAGTAAATAGTGCAATCATGACATGCTAGTATATGTACAAACTTATGCCCTACAAGTGTTTGATAAAATGTCTCTATGAATGAATTATGGACAAGTAATTATTGTTATGTCTTGCAGGTATTTAATACCCGACAATCTAGCTGTTTACCTAGAGCCAGTATCAGTTACAAAATAGTATAGAACTCAAGACTTAGCTTTAGAAAAGTTCAGTCACAATATTTCTTTATATGCACAGTAGTGCATGCTCAGTATTTTCAGCAATATCAGTTATCTATGTACTCTCATGTTTAGTTACTCTATATCATTCAGTCAGTTATTGTTCATATATATGAACCCTTTCATTCAGGCTTACCTTATCTAGTATACCTGTACATTCCATGTACAGACACATACTCTTTCTTTGCGCTATGATGTCTCATATCATAGGTTCAGACGCTCAAGTTCCTGACCGCTCATAGACAAATTCAAATTTAGCCAGGAGTGTCAAAGTTAGTAGTGAGTCCTTATTATTAAGGAAATTCTATTATTTCAACTTTTCTATAGATGCAGTATTTCAGTAGATGGAGTTAGTTGGGGGATTGTCCTATCAACTCCACTTTTAGATAGTTCAATTAGAGGCTTTCAGACTAGACTTTCAGACAGTATTTAGTTTTGCATATTATTATTTCAATACTATACTTTATTAGTATTTCAGATGTTTTGAACCTTATGGTATTTCAACCTATTTTTTGTATTTATTACAGTATTATTATTCAGTGCTCACAATAAATATTAGTCATGGGTTAGCTTGTGGTCCTTCGGTGTTATAAGTATCGTGTAGCATTTGAGGTATAGACTCGGGGCATTACAAACTTAGTATCAGAGCATAAGGTTCAATAGAGTCCTAGGGAGTCTAAAATCCATATCAAGTAGAGTCTTATGCATGGGTGTGTAGCTCATCACACTTATGGATAAGAGGTTATGAGATGTTTTAGGAAAATTTTCCCTTCTTTCAGTATTTATGTCGTGTGAGTGAGCATGAGCTAAAGCTAAACTCTCTGTCTAATTCATTTCTTTCTTACACTTCCAGAACATGCCTCCTAAAAAGACTAATGAAAGAAGAACTGGAAATCAGTCAGCACCTCAGCCCGTTCAGGAAGATCCTCTAGATGAGCATGTCTCCCATGTAGAATTCAAAGTTGTATTCACTACTCTAGCCAATTCCATAAAAGCTCAAAATGAACTGCCAACAATTGTTCAGGCCAACCCAGTGGCCAATACTGCTGTATCTAGGATTCAGGATTTCATCTAAATGAATCCTCTCCTATTCTCAGGATCTAAGTCAGAAGAGGATTGGCAGGGGTTCCTCGATCAGGTCTAGAAAGTCACAGATATTATGGGAGTAACTTCTAGTGAGAGTGTTGAGTTAGCTGCCTATCAGCTATAAGATGTATTTTATATATGGTTTAAGTAGTGAAAGATAGAAAAGGGCACAGATACAGAGCGCATAAAGTGGGAAGAGTTTGCTACCACTTTTCTAGATAGATTCTTTCCCTTAGAGCTGAGAGAATCCAAGGTGTTAGATTTCATCAATATTAGGCAAGGTAGTATGAGTGTGAAAGAGTATTCCCTTAAGTTTATCCAGTTAGCTAGGTATGATCTCCATGTAGTAGCAGACAGAAGGTCTAAAATAAGCAAGTTCATATTTAGGGTATCAGATAGTGTGGTTAAGGAGTGTAGAACAACAATGTTGATTAAGGAGATGGACATATCTAAGCTTATGGTCCATGATTAACAGATTAGGGAGAAGAAGCTTAAGAAAAAGGAGAGAGAAAATAAGAGAGCCAGAACGAGTAACATTAGTTTTTCTCAGCCAGGCTCAGAGGGTGGTAACCATCCTTAGTTTAGTCAAAATTTCTTAGTTCCAACTTTATCCTCAGGTATTGCGCCAATACCAAAGTTCAGGAATGGCAATCGAGATGAGGCACCAGGCTCCAAAACCTAGGGTAGTGTGAGCAATGGTCATACCCATCCGCTTTGTGAAGAATGTGGTAGAAATTACCTAGGTGTGTGTAGAGATAGGAGTGATATATGTTTTTGATATGGTAAGCCAGGTCACAGAATATAGGAGTATAGAGTAATGGTTCATACAGGAAGGAATTTGCACTAACAGGGTCAGTCCAATCATTCTTTAGCTCAGTCTGGTAGCCCGAACTAGCAGGTACCACTTCTAGTGCCGCCAGTGGGCAATGCCCAAATAGGCTTTATGTACTTAAGTCCAAGCAAGATCAAGAAAGTTCTCCTGATGTGGTCACTGGTATGTTACAGATCTTTCATTTACATATTCATGCCTTATTAGATCCAGGAGCTTCCCTGTCTTTTGTAACTCCTTGCATAGCAGTCAACTTTATATCAGACTAGAAATCTTAATACAACCTTTCTTAATGCTTACCTCAGTAGGTAAATCTATTCCAGCCAGATGAGTATACAAAAATTGCTCAATTATAGTATTTCAGAAAATCCCTTCAGTTGAGTTCAGTAATAGAGTCATTTAGTTTTAGTTTCCTGATGGACCAATCATTGAATGAAGAGGTAGTACCTCAGTTTTAGATGATTTAAGTTTGAGTCTCTAGATAGAAATAGGAGAAACAAAAGTTTATAATTCTAAGTTAGTCAGTGTTGAGGTTGCTATGTGATGATTGTTGGGGCAATAGAAAGCTAAGAATCATGTATCTAAAAGAAGTACTAGCAGTGGACCTTACATTATTAAGAGTAGTCCTTCAGAATGAGTTTAGTGTTTACGAGTATTGTTATATCTCATGCTCTAGAGTAAAGTGGTTTCAGTTTAATTTAGAGTTAATTAAGTGATTCACAGACTTTGAATAACGAGTTTAAGCTAAGGGGAGATGGTAACATAAGTAACCAAGTTAGACTTTCAAATTCTAGTAGTAATGTCAGTATACGTAGAAAAGCAGTGGGAGAGGTTGAAGCCCAACCCATCTTTACCTCAGTGAAATGTTTTGTACTTCAGTTATCACAATATCTACTCATGCCCTACATATCAACTCTAAGATAATAGCCCATACTTATGCACATTAATGAAAATCATGTATGCTTATAGTTTCTAGTAGAAAGAGTTCCAATTCCCTCAGTGTTACCAATCATGTTCCATGAATACAGAAACTTCAAACTCAGGTCATGCTGCTCATTACTCATGCCTTACAGCGTGCACAGTTCCCATGACTCATGCTACACTCCTAATGATCAACTAAATTCAGATTTCGTCATATATATCCTTAGTTTAGATCTCTTAATAAAATCCAGGATGTTGATGTTCTATTCCTCAGGCCTCTGTTAAGTGTTAAGTTTGGTATAGTGACATTCATGCTTCAGGTCCTCATGTTTTAACCTTCAGTGAACTCTCCTTATTAAATGATGTAGTGATGAAAAGTTGCTTAAAAGGGAGAGAGTAAATGTTTTATGTTAAGAAAAGATTGTTGCATGCTAGTTTTACATAAGGCTGTAGTTATGAAGATAGGCTTGAATTTCATGTTGATGTGTAAGTGGCTAAATGCATTTCAGAGACTTGAGTAGGCTTGAACATAATGGGAGAATTCAGTCCAGCTCAAACCTCAGTAGGTAGAGTTATCAGTGCCCAAGTAAATATTTTGAGTAGCCCCAAGTGAAATGTGTATTGACGTAGAAATTACAGTTGAGGGAATAGTTGAGAAATGTGGCTAGGATAGCAATTTAGTAGTTTTAGTGCACGAGGCATAGTAACTCTATCTTAGATGATGTTTTGTAGCCCTTGCTCTACATTACAGAATAGGAGCCATTTTATGGCTTCTTATCCAAATGTCTTATTCAAACAATGCCATGATTTCCTTGATCCCTAAAGTCAGTAGAACTTTATGGAAAGAGTGTCAAGAAATGCTCTATTTGAGTATAAGTTTTTAGTATGAGTTAGTTTGTGAAGCCAGGAATTTAGTTTAGCAGTTAGGTGGAAAAGTTCGTATGGTTTCCCCATTTTTCCAACCAGTCGTACTATTTGAAGTTTTGTGAATATGACTATTCCAAGATACAACACCCTAGTAGTTACAAGTTCAGCCCAGTTCATGTATCATGCTTCAATTTCAAATCCTAGATATTCAGTAATGATTCAGTTCGTAAGTGCCCTGTGTATCATCTCAACTTTTTCTCAGTATTTCAGCCAAGTCAGAATTCTTCAGGGGACATAATGTCCCAAGGGGGAGATGCACTATAACCCCTAAACTTTTATGTCCTAAGCCTTCCAGTTTCTCTTCACATAACAAGACCCCATTTGGAGTAGTGAGTACTCATAAGTTGACTCTTTTGTTCCAAATCTCAGCCGTGTGATCATTACCATGTCATGACATGTATTTAATAAATTAATTTAGTTTATGATATTTAGTTCATGTATCATATTTCAGACTCAGTCATGTTCTTATTTTCCTATTCATGCATATTCAGTAAATGATCTCAGGTTCATTAGTATTCTCAGCTTAAGGTGACAATCTTCCTTAGCTCTAGTCAGTTTTATGTTCAGTTACAGTTATAATTTTGGTATTCGTTACCATTGAATTTTCATTAATGCATTCATGAATCAGTTCAGACATGTACTTATGCATTAAATATACATGTTCAGTATGAAAATTCAGCTTATTAGTAGCTTCAGTCATGTATTCCATGCATCAGATATGCATGCTCAGTATATGAACTTAGTTTGTCAGTAGCTCAGTCAAGTAGCCATGCTTCAGTTTGTAAACTCAGTCTATTAGTGTTTCTTAGCTTAATCAGTCTCATTCGAGGGTGAATGTTCCCAAAGGGGAGATATTGTAATACCTCGTATTTCCACAGCTCATTTTAACTCTTAGTATGTGAGTTATTGTATATAAATTTTTCTAAATACTCAATATTTTTCAATTCAGAGCTTACCGATGCGTA
Source organism: Capsicum annuum (assembly GCF_002878395.1). Taxonomy (NCBI): domain Eukaryota; kingdom Viridiplantae; phylum Streptophyta; class Magnoliopsida; order Solanales; family Solanaceae; genus Capsicum; species Capsicum annuum. The sequence goes on along the minus strand of NC_061116.1, from coordinate 90,394,779 downwards.
GGAAATTTAGTCAGCTTTCCAACGATATAAAATTCACCCAAATACGATACCCGAGTGAAGAGTTAGAGCCATTTTTGTAAAGCACTGTACCAAAATACATGTCAGCGCATCGCGAAGGCCAGCCAAATGGAAATTGGCGAATTCTAGTGTTGCTCTGTGATTTTGGCAGATCGCACCATAGGCTCAGTTCAGAATTTTCCTTTTCCAGTGTTCCAACACGATCCCACTGCGTCAAAATGAGTCTGAAATTCAGAATCAAAAGTGGCATCGCGATTCCACTAGGTTCTTGGATTGGGATGCCTTGCCGCATTCTTTGTTTCCATTATCGCCATTATTGTCAGAATTTCTTCTTTCACCATTAGAACACTCCTTTTTGTCTTTTCATTATCCACCTCTGCCCTAACAGATACGCACTAACCCACCTGAAATAAGGTAAAAGCCTTCTTTCCAACCCTGATCTACTTTAGTAGATCATATAGATGTAGAAAAATCAACAAGTTTGGATTTCTTTTTTGGTTTTTTAATGATAAGGCCTGGGGGTGTTTCTAAGACCGTCACGCCAAGCTCCTAGTTCTCAGTTGTCATTTTCCAGAGACATGGCACGAGAGCATCGTATCGCGCCAGCCTATCAAATCAGGATTTTCAGCTAATTCCAAGTTTTAAATCCAAGGGCTTTTAAGTACTTTTCCCTTACTCCAATCTATCTTTAACACGAAATTCAACGCAAATAAACCTAGTTGAAGCATTATTCATTATTTCCCCCAAATCAAAGCATTCTCTCTCAAAGAGGCAAAAACCCTAGTTTTAAAAATCAAGGTCAAGCTCAAGAATTTCTCCAAGAACCCTCAAGAATTAACATTCCAAGGTATGTTAGGTATTCATTCATGGGTTCCTTTCACCCATGAAGTACAATAACCTTTTTTAAACATACAAGATCTCAAGTTTATGATTTCCATGTTTGAATTAGATTGAATTCATGTTCATGATATTAGTTAGGTTTCAATACATGATTTAATTGCAAGTTTTATGAAAATTGAATAGCATGTGTGATGAATATGTGATTTTTTTGATAAAACCTTGAATTTACAAATTGATTAATGTATCGTAATGTTCATGTGTTGGCCGTTATCATGTAAATAATCCATGCTCCCCAAGTGTTTGCTAAATTGCCTATGTGAAGTAAATAGTACAATCATGACATGCTAGTGTATGTACAAACTTATGCCCTACAAGTGTTTGATAAAATATCAAGACTGTGAGTAGCCTTAAGCTAACCCTGTGTACCTGTTACTCTGTTTGAATCTCATAATAAAGGAAATATCGACATAAAATTTATACTGAATGTGGAAAACTAACTAAATATAACTGAGAATAACTGAAAATAATGTCTGAAACATCAATACCGAATAATCCAAATCTAAACTAGCAGTTTGACAAGCCTCTGCTATTAATAGCTAGGGAGTTACTAGGACAAACCCCCAACTAACTTGAACTATCTGAACATAATGCTGAATTATATAAACTCACTATCTAAAATATCTAAATGACTAAGTCCTCGAACTATGAGGACTCACCAACTATTGGATGTAGATGGAGATGCTCGAACTACTCACGCTACTGATACTGAGCACCTGAACCTACATTTTGAGATAATGAAACACATAGACGTATATGTGGATCAGTACTTTGAGGATGTACTGAGTATATGGGGGTGAATATATATGTAAAAAATCATCTCATTATCATAATTTGTAAAACAATGCTTGCTAAATGTAAATGACTCACATAAAGTGGAATATCTAAAATACTGAAATCATGAATAATAAATCAATCATACTTTACAAATCTAATAAGTCATAACATTTAGTTTTGAAAGCTGTACTAGTATTCTGTCTGTAAATCATACTGTCTAAGTGTAGAAAGAGCTCACTTCTAAAATTTAAAATCTAAAAGCTGAAGTCTGTAACTGTTATCTTTCTGTAAAGCATAATCTGAGTAAACTGTGAGCCTTTAAACTTGGTTTTCTAAAATATTTTATTACTAGTAGGGAGGTTCTCTTAATCGACATAAACCATGCGAGCGACATCTCGTTCCTCTAAGGGAAAAACCTCATGATGGGAAGTGGTTTCATACTCTTGCCAGGGAGTATAACCTGAGCTCAGTGATTACATCTGTAACTTTCATCCACGTAGAAGTGGGAATAATCTAATAATCCGTACCTATGTTGGCTATGTAGTTCTGTAGAAGTAGGATGCGCTAAACCCACACTTTCCACTTGGTACTAAATACTACTCCCTTTAACTTGCTACACTCATTCTATTGGAAATTCACTTTAAAAATAACATAAGGGTTTATCTGAAACCAATTATGTACTTATCTAATTAAATTGTAAATAAAGCTATTTTGAATTTTCTAAGCTGTAGAAATCTGTAAAGTGAATTCCAACTCTTATCTGAGGACCAAAAGGTCAAAGCTTTACTGTAAATCTATAATAAATCTCATCATAAGATACTTTAAGCATTATCTTTCTTGAAATAATAATAATCAATCTTGGGATAATAACTCATGCCTCAATCTCATGTCAAAACATCATAATAATCATGCTTGATATTGAAAAAATGATAATTCATCTCAAAATTTGTAAATTACTGCAATAATCATGAAAATATGAAAATAAACATGCAATTCAACTTCTAAAACATTGGAAATCTTATAATCTTGCAATTAGATATAATGGGTATGAACCCTAATATAAAATTCATGTATAAACATTCAAAATCATATGAATTTGTAAAATAAAACTAGTTTTGCGCACAAGGATGAAAGGATTGTCCTTGTTCATAACCCCACATACCTTGATTGATGATGAGATGAAGAAACCTTGAATTTTTGGATTCCTATTTAATTTCTTGGAGATGATTTCTTGATGGTATTGTCTTTGGAATCCTTAATTTAGAACTTTCTTAGAGAAACAATGGTGGATTTTGATTTTTTGGAGAAGAAACTTTGGAGCTCTAGGGTTTTTCTTTTGAAGAGAATGATAAATAATGAGCACAAAGTGCTTTGAATATGATTAATCTTGTATTTTTGATGGATTGGGGGCTTGGGAATTGACTAAAATACCCTATTTAAACTTCTAAGCAAAACTGGAAAAGGGAACTGAAAATTCCGATTTAACGGGCCACCGTGATGCGCCATTATCGCAGTGGCTCACTGGAAATTGATGAATGGGAAATTAGGGATCTCTATGATGTGGAGCTATCGCTCTATCCCACGGTATTTTGACAAATGGTACCTGGAACTTCAATGCGACATTCCACCATCGCGGTGCCCTATAGAAATGCCATTTTAGCCTTTGGCGTGATGCGCCAATATCGCGTTGGACTTTTAGAAATTGAAAAATGGAAAATATGACATATCTGTGACACGCCAACATCATGGAGGTCCACTGGAATGTGACGATTTTTATTTTTCCCTTCTCTGCGATGTGCTGAGTGCCCAGGTGGCACATTGTTAACTTAAAAATGCCATAACTTCTCAATCGCGTATCGGATTTAGGCGAATTTGGTATCAATGGAAAGATTATTTGATTTCACAAACAAAGGGAGGTCTAAACTTGGGAAGTTCCATATGAAATGAATATTCTTCATTTTGAAACTATTCCTTAATATTCTAGGAACGAATTTAAGCTAGGAAAATATGGGGTATTACATTAATACCCGACAATCTAGCTATTTACCTAGAGCCAGTGTCAGTTATAGAATAGTATTAGTCATGTCACGATCATTAGAATTTAGTCAACTATAGAACTCAGTAGAACTCAGGAAAGCTTAGTCAACTATAAAACTCAGTAGAACTCTGTCAGTCACAGAACTCAGGAAAACTCAGTAAACTCAGTATCAGTCAAGTCCAGTTTAGTATACTCAGTTCAGTGTCTTTTAGTTGGGACTAGGATTCAGCACCGAGCGAGTGCTGGAATGACGGCTTCCCCGTCAGAGAGGCAGAATCGTTAGTAGTAATCCATGTACTCCTGAACTATGTAGCCAGCGCAGGATGAGGAGTCACCCATCAGACTAGGCTTGACTACCTCCCAGGGGTCACCCGTTAGATTAGGATTGGTTCCGCCCAGGTGTCACCCATCAGTTAGGCTTGGCATTCTGGTTTTCCAATGTTAGTACCCATGGCATGGTATTAGCACCCTTCCAACTGGGGTCACAGGTTGGAACATAACTAAGTTATCTTATTTAGGGCATGTTGGTTAGATGATTACCTCCAAAAGTCTCAGTTTCAGTCTCAGTATAGAACTCAGTTCAGTTCTACAGAATTAGGACTGTCAGATATAGTCAATTAGTATCAATAACTTAGTTATCACTAACTTCAGATATCAGTTACTCCGTATTAGAATTCAGGACTTAGCTTTAGATAAGCTCAGTCATAGTATTTATTTATATGCACAGTAGGGAATAATTAGTATTTACATCAGTATTAGTTATCCATGTACTCTTATGTTCAGTTACTCTATATCATTCAATCAGTTATTATTCATGCATATGAACCCTTGCATTCAGCCTTACCTCATCTAGCATACCAGTATATTCCATGTACTGAAACATACTATTTCTTTGTACTATGATGTCTCATATCATAGGTTCGAACGCTGAGGTTCCCGACCATACAAAGACAAATTCAAATTTAGCCAGCAGTGTCAGATTTAGTAGTGAGTCCTCATCTATTGAAGATATTCTATTATTTTAGTTTTTCAGTAAATACAGTATTTCAGTAGATAAAGTTAGTTGGGGATTGTCTCATTAACTTCACTTTCAGACAATTCAATTAGAGGCTTTTCAGACTAGACTTTTAGACAGTAGTCAGTTCAGTAATTTACTTTATCAGTATTTCAGATATTTTGAACCTTATGGCATTTCATCCTATTTTTTCCATTTATTACAGTATTATTATTCTGTGCTCATAGAAGATATCAGTCATGGGTTAGGTTGTGGTCCTTTGAGGTTGTAAGCACCGTGTAGCATCTGAGGTATAGAGTCGGGGCGTTACAGCTACCATACCATGCTTCCAGGTACTTACATATGAAGCTAATATTCTTTCTTTTAACATTACCCAAAAGGATTAACAGTAAACCAAGAGTAAATTAAGAAGAAATTAGTTAACTCATGGCCACTGAGGCAACACTAACATGAAGAATAACTTTTAGGTAGAACTAGGTTAGGAGCACAAAAGCAAGAACACATCCATGTCCAACAGATTATGTAACACTTTTTAGTGAAAGAGTTTCACTTCAAGTTCCATAAAAATACCATAGAAATTAGAAGTAAAGTTGTAGGATTGTGGGAGAAAGTTTGATGATATGAGGCCATCTTGGGACCATGTAACCAATGTAACTCATTGGTTAACATTTTAACCATCATTTCAAACTCATTATTTTTTTTGTTGTATATAATTTCTGATGTTCCCTTCCCTCTCTCTTTTTTAATATTTGCAAAGTTTAGCATAAGAATTTTCTTCTTCTTGGGATCGGTTCCTTCTAAAATTTAGTGCCTTTTAGTAGGATGTTCGGAATTTGCTATTAAGGCTTTATGTTTGGATGATTTAGATGATTGAGTTAAGAAAGGTTTATGAGGTTAATGCAAAGATAAAATTGGATTTAGTTTAGCCTTAGATAAGTTTACTAATATGGGGAGAGATATTCTAGCCTTTTTAATAAAACAAGAAGAAAAACATACATATTCATTACACCAACTTGAGAGATAGGACCATGTCCCTCTCCTTCTTTGAGTGACTTCTCACATTTGTGCAATCTTTATCTAATTTCTTCCAAAGCTGTTCCCATGTTGTACACCTATAAGGTATGATGTTGAGTTAGACTAACAACTACATATTTTACCAAGGATACCTGTCTCCTAATCATAGCTAATTTTATGGAGAACTATTGATTCACATGGTAGATAAGATCATTTTGATCAGGACTAATTTCAGACTGTTTTTAACAAATTATTCCTTGTGTAGAGCCTTAGTAAAGATATCTGCCATTTGATCCTCAGTATTGAAGAACTTTATACAGATTGCTCCTTTATCAACATTGTCTCTTAGGAAGTGATACCTCACATCAATATGCTTAGTCCTCTTATGATGCACCAAATTCTTGGCCTGTTTAGAGCACATATGTTGTCACACATTAGAGGGATGGTATCTAAGACAATAACAAAGTCTTTTAATTGCTGCTTGATCCATGGTAGTTGTACACAAAAGAAGCTTCTATAACATATTCAGCCTCAACAGTAGATAAAACAACTAAATTTTGCTTCTTCGAACCACAGGAAATTAAGGATGAGCCAAGAAAATGTGCCATTCCTGAGGTGCTTTTTCTATCTACTAAATATCTAGCATAGTTAGCATCAGCATAGCCTACTAAGTCAAAATTGTCTCCTGATAGATAGTATAGGACCAGGTCACCTGTACTCTTCAGATACCTAAGAATACTTTTTATAGCTTTCAGATGAGACTCTTTTAGGCATTCTTAAAATCTACCACACATTCCTACACTGAAAATAATGTCAGGCCTAGTTGCCGTAAGATATAGCAAGGATTATATTGTTTCATTTGCTTAAGGACCTAACTCATCATTATCCATTTTTGAGCAGGTTTTAATTGGGGTATCAATTGGCTTAACATCTCCTATGTTATATACTTCTCCTGGTAGATCATTGTCCCTTGAGAAGTTTGTTTAATTTGGAGACCTAGAAATAAGCTCAATTCACCCATCATTCTTATCTCAAATTCACTTCCCATCAATTTAGCAAATTCTTCACACAAGGATTCAGAAGTAGCTTCAAAGATTATGTCATCAACATATATCTGAACAATCAATAGGCTGCTACCCTTGGTCTTTAGGAATAGATTATTGTCTATTTTCCCTCTTTTGATGCCATTTCTAGGAGAAAAATTGAGAGTATCTTATACCAAGCCCTTGGTACTTGCTTTAACCCATAAATATCTTTGTCCAATTTAAGTACATGATAAGGAAAATCTATATCTTCAAAGCCTGGTGGCTGTTTGATATATACTTCTTTTATATTTCCATTTAGGAAGGCACTTTTGACATTCATCTGACATAGTTTAAATCCCATATATGCAGAAAATGCAACAAGAGTTCTAATTGCTTCTATTCTTGCTACAGGGGAAAAGGTATCATCATATTCAATTCCTTCCTCCTGGCTATAACCTTGAACAACCAACCTTACCTGATTTCTATTAGTTATTCCATCTCCATCTTGCTTATTTTTCCATGCCCATTTAGTCCCTATAATTGTTCTATCAACAGAACTAGGGACTAGATGCCAGATTTTACTTCTTTCAAATTAATGCAATTCTTCTTGCATTGGATTAATCCAATCAGCATCTTTCAGGGCCTCTTTTACATTCTTAGGCTCAATTTGAGATAGAAAGGCTAAATATTCCATAGCATTCCTGGCTTGAAGTTTTGTTTGGACTCCTATGTTCAAGGGTATAGTCAGGTTCTTAAGGGGATGAGAGTACTTATGTCTCCAACTTTGTCTTCTGAGATTTATACCACTGGGAATAGGTCCCTATGAATTCTGACTGGTTTATCCTAGTTGTTCTTTTAGTGGAGCTGCAATTTGTGGCTGAGATCCTTGATTATCATCCTCATCATCACTCTTATATGCATAATTGATCCCTCGATCATCCTCTTTAGTAATAACATCCCTTTGAAGAGGAATGAGTTCTTTATCTTTTGAGCTTTTACTATCTCTAGTATTCATTTGTCTTCTTGAATCATTAAAGATCACACGAATACATTCTTTAACATACATAGTTCTTTTGTTGAACACTCTTTAGGCCTTGTTAGTTGAGGAGGAGACTACATACATAATTTCATTACTCTTGGAATCAAATTTTCCCAATTCTCTTTTCCCATTGTTTAGCATAAAATATTTGCATCCAAAAAGTCTAAAATAGCCTATTCTAGGCTTTCTATTGAATACCAACTCATATGGAGTTTTATTTAGAAGTGATCTAATTAAACACCTATTAGTCACATAACAAGCAGTATTCACTGCTTTAACCTAGAAATTATTAAGAAGACCACTATCAATTAGCATAGTCCTTGCAATCTCTATAAGAGTTCTGTTTTTCCTTCCAACAACTCTATTTTGTTGAGGAGTTCTAGGAGATGAAAAGTTGTGAATTATTCCATGATCAGTACAGAATTCATCAACTTGAGAATTCTTAAATTCAGTCCCATGATAAGACCTAAATTCAACAACTTTGCAATTTAGCCTCACTTGGATTTTCTTGGAAAAATCCACAAGAACCGCATATTTTTCATCCTTGGTTCTTATAAACATTGTCCAAGTGAACATGTAATAGTCATGTATAATGACCAACACATATTTCTTCCCTTCTCTACTTTGGACTTTAATGGGTCCGCATAAATCCTTATGAAGTATTTTATGGGTTCTGGAAGTACTTGCTTGCTTCTTCAATTTGAATAAAGATTTGGTCTATTTTCCTTTAACACACGCATCATAGACTTTATTGTTTGGAAATTTTAGCTTTGACAGACCATGGACTAGGTCCCTTGAGATAAGCTTGTTTAACAATGAGGAACTCACATGCCCTAATCTTCTGTGCCATAAATTTGCATCTTCACATTGTGCACTTAAACACGTTAATTCCCCATTAACCACAGACTCTAGATCAGCTCCGTACATGTTCTTAATTCTTTTGTCCTTGAGAATAATATTTCCAGATTTCATGCTTGATACAGTGCATCCGTCAAATGAGAATTTTATCTCATTTCCCTTGTCACAGACTTGGGAAACTTAGAAGACTATATTTTAGCCCATTTACCCATTTCCAAATGACACACCTCCCTTTGAAATGTCTTGAGAGTGAGAAAACAATCAACCCTTCTAGTCATGTGTCTAGAACAACTACTATCTATAAACCAGTTTTGATTGTCATCCCCCTATTCTATCACATTTTCTTCCTTTTCTTTAGTAGTGGCAATTAGAGAGCTACATGAACCTAAGATTATCCACTTCTCTCCATGTTTCAGCATGAGACCATCTCTATTTTCCTTGTCTTTCTCAGATTTATTTCAGGAGGCTTCTTGTGTAGCCAACACCTTTCTTATTATACTACTGATTGCATCTTTCCATCTTATTTTTGTAAGGATTTTGATCATTCTTTTTGCTAAGCTGACCAACCCTTTTTATAGCCCTAATAATCTTTGTTTCTAGAAGTGCAGCTTCGGTTTCTTCTTCACCTAGGTTAGATTCTAGAGCCTTTAGGGTCAGCAATCTCTTCCCTCTTGATTCTTTTGTTTCCACCACTAGCTTAGACATAGCAGCTATGATGACTAGAACACTCTAGGTATAAACCTTTTGGAGTGAGCCAACTCTAATGCCAATTGTTGAACCCTTGGGGGTTGCACCACACAGGGAAGGACTAGGCCCCTCAGGATCAATTACAAGCAATAGAACTGTAGTGCAATTATGAGATGTTGAGACATTTAAGGCAATACAAGAAGAGTAAAAACACAAGATTTTTATGTGGAAATCCAGAACGGGTGAAACCATGACTTACCCTCACAAACACCTCCAAATCCACTATAATCAACCTACTGATTACAGTAAAATTTTAGCCTACCTCTAGGCTTCTTTCACTAGTAGTAACTCTACCATAAGCTTATCTCGGTAACTCTACCAAGGACTCTCTCAACTGATTACCTATAATCAGCAACAAGCTTAGATAACTCTACCTAATAAGATATCTCAAAAGAAAACACTATTTCTATAGCATGCGTAGTTCTTTTATAAATCAACACTCAAAAACAATTTCAATTTAAGCTCACATAATCCGCTAAGAACTTGACCAATTTTTGAACTGGGTTTTTGTTGCCTCACTTCACTCTTTAAAATTGCAAAAAACCAATTATTGAAGAGGTGTATCTTTCCCTTTATAGCTGGGTGATGATTAGGGCTAAAATACTGATACACCCAAATTACACCTCTCTTATGAGAGCGTAAGCGGTCATGTAAAATATAGAACCCAACTAAGTTGGGGTCGAATCCCACAGGGAATATGGTGATAATTAAGTTGTATGCAAATTAGTTGACTTTTAATCATGTGTTTTCGTAAAACAAAAGGGGGGATTTGATTCAGTTCACAAATTAATGATTTCAGTTTAACAAGATGAAGTATGTGTGGTAGTGGTCAAATTCAGAGAAATGGCAAGCTAGGGTTATGTCCACCTTGTAGTTTTCAATACTTTCTATCTATGAGTTTTACGAATTCATATATGCATTGTGCTTACAGAGAAACATATTACTTTTAATAATAGAATCCTAGTGTTTCTCAACCATCAAGGACTAATTCACTTTAGTTCTCTTGAATCAAAAGTGTTTACAAAAACAATACGAAATCTCCAAGTAGTTAATCCTGTTAAGGCATTCACATGTGAAATAGGGGTTGGAAATCCTATTTTCTTGTCACTACTCTCTTTTTCGTACCTTTCTATTGAACAAGTTGTGTTTTAAGGTATATCCTCTATGTTTGTAACCACGAGAATTCAAGATAAATGAAGAGAGTATGATGTAAACAACTCAATGCATAATGAATTCAAAACCCAAAGTAATAGATTGTATGTTACAAGGTTTCCATAACCCTAACTAATGAGCTTAGCTACTCATGGACAAAACAAAAATCGTCATAAATATATTCATCATACCAAAAACTAAAAATAATCTTGGTGCGAGAATCGTGAAAATAAGAGAAAAATGTTTTCTCTCTCTTCAAGCTATAGCCGCCCCTCTCCTTCTTCCAAAACTAATACAGAATAATGAATAATCATAAAAATTCAGCATCAAGTCTTTTTAATAATCTTTTCTCCCAAATTTGCCTTCTAAGTCCCTGAACTAATTTTAAATGACAAATAAGTCTTGGACATAGTTTCTAGGCGCCACATTAGGTCCAACAAGTTACTTTTCTCTTGTGTCATATGCCATCCGCATTCCATAGTCCCATTATGTCTCCATCTACCTCATTAATACCTGAAATCATACTAATCACATCTGTTAGCTCAATTACATAGAAGTAGAGTAAAAACATAAGAATCTAGGCACTTTGTTTTCCAAACTTAGCTAAAATATGGGTAAGATATGATGCTTAGGCATATAAATACAACCAAGATCACCACCCCACACTTAAAGATTTGTTCTTCCTCGAACAATATATCCATTTATGCATCCTACACAAGTCTTAGAACCCACAAAGGAAAAACAAGATGCTCAAATAGGCTCACACAACAATTATGAACAAGAAGTAAATTCAAGGATCATTACTAGAGACAACCTACCCTCAAGAATAGACTCATTAAGTTGGAAAATTCATGTTTACCATTTAAGCAAAGAAATCATATAAATTACCTAACTTTCATCAACCATGTGTCCTCACAACAAGAAATTTACCCATAATCACTTACAATTATGCAATTTCTAACAATATGGGCATAAGAATCAAGTTGCACTCACTCTCACAAAGAATTCTCAAATTATAACTGATGACCATATGCTTGCCCTTAGTGTAATGATCCACTAATATCAAAATGCTAAGATTAGCATCAAATAGGTCTTTTACTGGTTGTAATGCAGGCTAAAGAATGGGTACGAACTATTTTGGCCAAAAATAGTGACTAGCTTCCCTAAGCGCATTAATACACTACATTATGCAACTAAGGCCAATTTCTAACAACCAATTTACACCACTTTCATTCTATCCATATCTTTTGTTTTTACCCCATCCCATTAAACTCAATTAATAACACTATGGTGGGAGTATGCAACCCTTTCAAATATATATATATATATATATATTGTACTCATTTCACACTATGCACCCATATGTTAGCCGCCCACAACTTAAGCGATTTGCCTTAATTAAGGTGCACAATGTCTAAGAAGGACCAGGGCCAAAACAGGTTCATTGTAACATATCCGAAATAAAATTTGGATCTTTTTTCAACAATTTTCACTACTCCCAACCACATAAATTGCACAGGCCAATAACTAGACTTTGGGGCATCAATTTTACCTTTTTTCTCTTATTGTCAAATTCCTAACTCAAATTGATTTTTCATTAAAGCTCTTAGAAGCTTTTGGAACAAATTACAGTCTATTAAATAATGGGTTAGGATACATATGAGGCTAGCAAAAGAACAAGATAAAGGCTCAATGGGGATAGCTAAGATAATGTGCAAAGGTAGGTTAAAAGAAGGCATGAACAATAGCTGTCAAAGAAATGCCTAAATCATCTCCTAAACTCACAATCTTTATTTCACTTTGCTCACACACCAGGCAAGTTCTAGCATCAGTTGCAATAAGGAATATACAACAGTCTTACACATTCATGGCACATGGTCAACTCAATTAGAAGAATTATAGATTCTCGATCCAATAATTAAATGTATTCAACTAAAACCAACAATCACAACAAGAGTCACAACTAGAGCCTAGGTGTTTTAAATGTAATGATCCATCGCATACTCATGCTATAATGCCATGCGATCTATAAGAACATTTACTTGCAACAAATGACTAATTTTCTCTTAAGATGGTCGTCATCCATCCATCATTGAGAAAAGCATCTAACTATGACTAAATCAAACAAACATCTAACAAGAAATAAAATAAACAAAATAAATAATCCTATCACAGAAGTATACTAAGGAGAAGGTACTAATTTCTTACAAAACAAGCAACAAAGTAACCAGCCACCCCAAACTTACTCTAGGCACTGTCCCCAGTGCAAATAACAAGATAAAGAACCTAGATAGTAGTACTCTTCATCCACATTAGGAGTCATACCACCTGCATGGAGATCATTATCGGAGCCATTTTTCATGTATTCATCACATCACCCATGTCAACCACACATAATGAAGCTAACTATAATTAAGATGAAGGTGGTGAAGTCACCACCCCACACTTAATTTGTTTGTATAAACCAATTAAGTGTTATTGTCGGGTACTCAGACTTCGCGACATACACTTTGATATGGTGCACCAACATTATTCGTAATACAATTTACTCACTTTAATTTCCCCAATTCTATTTCAATGAAGCATTTTTTGAACAAAATCATGCCCTACAACTTTAACCATATAAAGATATACAAAACACCATCACTTTCACATAATTTTCTCAACATTATGTTCAACATAATAAGATGGAAACTAATAGTTACACAACTACCATGTTGGTTATGAACAATTCACTCACATGTACAAGCTCAAGTACTACAACAATGGTTCTTATCTTCCCAATATGTTGAAAATCCTTCTTTGACATAGATATGGCAAGAATTTAATTCGTAATCCTCAAGAAATCAATTCACTATAACAAAAGGTCACAATAACTAAGGTTAAGAAAGTAAAACTTACCTTGAAGATGGAAGATCGAGGAAGGAAGGGGAAATTCTTGAGATTGTTAAGCAAAGAGTAATCTTGAAGGACAAAGAGAATGATGAGGGAGAAATCTTATATGGCTTGGGGGTGAAATAAGGATGAATTTTGTCATTTAGGGTATTGAATATATTGAAAAAATAAAATTCGGGTTAGGTTGACCCAATTCAAAGAAGGATTTATGTTGAAATTGGAAGGGTGTGTGACGCACAAGTTATCGCATGAGTTTAAGTATGCGCTGCATTGATCATTGTACATGTGAAATAGTGAGCCTATGCAGTATGGTGTGCAACATACATATTATCGCACAAAGGTAAGTATGCGGCACATATATTATCGCATAAGTTTAAGTGTGTGCCTCCCATGGTATCACACAAGTGAAATAGTGATGGTGTGCGGTTGCGTGTGCGTGCATAAGCTATTACAAACATTAAAGTGTGCACTGCATAAGGTGTTGCACAAGTTAAGGTGTGCGCCGCACATGGCAACGCCTACTTGGGGCAGTGGGCTTAGGCTATGTCTTAGGCGACACCTTTGTCATGACCTATGTAAACTTGGACACCACACCCTATAGTACACTTAAACTTAGATGACATGCACCCTATTCTTCATATAAAGAATTAAGAAAGGTCCATACCATGGGGGCTTTGCACCCGCACCCTCAGCCCTATCGAGGTTAGTGATGGGCTCTAAGATCGGGCCTATCGGCTCGATCCCTATGCTACCTCCACAGGCCTCCTAAAAAATCACAAAATAAAGTCGCACTGCAAAACTTTGAGGGGCAGATTAACATGATTTGGGTTACAATGCTAACACGAGTCATGACTCGAGCCTTAACATTTGACCACTCCAACTTACCTATAATGTCACTGTTACTCCTAACTTACCACCATTAATATGGCTCAATTCCTAAACAAATTTGGTACCAATCTCCTTCTTAGTACTTCATGTACCTACAATTAATCAAAAACAACAAATATGATTAGAAGGATGGTTTCCTCCCACAAAGCACCGTATTTTTAGTAGTGGCTCGACTCTTACTTTTGTACTTTTATTTAACATGATAAAATAAAAATAAAATCATAGGTTGCCTCCCATGCAGCGCTTGATTTAACGTTGTGACACGACTTAATTATCTTGACTACTTAGACTTCGTCAAGATACATCAATGATACCATTTGTACCTCATTTGTTGGATTAAGAAAATGCGTTATTCCAAGTCCAACAACTTTGAAGTCACTCACATCCTTGCTTGCAAGTTCAACCAAATCATCTATGGTCTCTATAGCAAGATTATCCTTAATTGGTACATCTCGCTCATCTTCATAGAATACATCAACAATTGAAAAGACACTCATCTTCTTTTGTTGTTTCATGGATTTACACACTTCAAAACTAACCTATTTCTCATTGAGCCTAAATTTTAGCTCATTCAACTCCAGGTCAACAAACACTCTCCTAGTTCTTAAGAATGGCTACCCAAAATTATGGTTAACTTGAAGTCTAATTTACAATCAAGAATTACAAAGTCAACAGAAAATATAAAATCGGCCACCTTTACAAGTATCTCATTTAGAATCCCAATTGGTCTTTTCACCAATCTATCCACCATTACAAGTTGCATATTAGTGGGTGTGGGGTCTCCCAAACCTAACTTCTTATAAATAGCTAGTGGCATCAAATTGATGCTAGCTCCTAGGTCGCATAAGGCCTTCGCAAAAATCCAGATATCCAATCATACAAGGGATGGCGATTGCTCCTGGGTCTGCCTTCTTCTGCACCAGTGACCTTGTAGAAATAAAACTACAATAATGGAGATTATCCACTAGATCATAGACTATGGCTCTTTTCTTCGTCACAAGATCTTTCATAAACTTAGCATAACTAGGCATTTGTTCTAGTGCTTCAACTAAAGGCACGTTCACTATCAATTGCTTTAATATAGCTATTAAACTTTCCTTCATCTTCTTTCTTCTTTAATCATTCTGGAAATGGGGGTGGTGGCCTTGGGATTTCAGCAGGAGAAACTTTGACCTCCTTTCTTATACCTTGCTCCATATCACTAACATGCTTCGTCTTAGGGGGTGTTCCACCTCCGCACTCTTCTTTTCGAAACCTCCCAACTCTATAGGCACCACTAAAGATTCATCAAATATCCCCCAATCTATTTTGACCATATCAGTATGAGAGGATGCTCCTAATCCTAAACTAAATAACATCTTACCTCTCCTAGTAGTAATGGCCATACACGATCCATCAGTCCTCAGATTCTAAACTGTATCACTTAGTAGAGTCCCATTCTATCTTTGGTTAAATGCTATAGATAATTGGCTCATCTGCTGCTCTAATTTTTAATAAACATTAAGTGCAAATTTACTAGTTGACTCATGGAAGATATGTCACTCTTCATAGTAGTCACCCCAGAATTGGTCGCCTCAACCCCCTTTAATAGTTTCTCTATTATGTTCTCTATGGATATTTTTCCTGAACTGGTGGCAGCATTATCATGACTTCTAGGAGGTACATATAGTCTACTCCTGTCACTTTTATTCTTCCAATATCCTTGATGGTTCTAACCTTGGTTTCCTTGACCATCGGTCTGGAAACCCCTTGGTTATGCAAGTAGTTAGCCTTATCTTTAGTGTTTGATTTATCTCCCTTACTGTGGGACCCCAAAAATTTTACCTGTTCTATATTCCCTGATAGCAAATGTTTCATGAGCAAATCCATCTGGGTTTCATATGAGCCATATCCTGATCACGCTCCTCTTTTCTCCTATACTGCTCTACTGATATTACATTATACCCAGTATTGCTTACTACCACAGAATCTATGGTATGCTAAGCTCTACTTGTCTTAGTCATTCTTTCTAACATGTCCGTAGCCTCAGTAAAGGTGAGCTCCATAAAAGCTCCTCCTGCAGCATTATCTACTATTGGCTTTGTAAGTGAGTTCAAAGCTCTAGAGAATGTTTCCATTAAGTGTTCATTATCATCTTATGATTTGGGCATTAAGTCAACTTCTTTTTAAACCTCGCCCAAATCTCATGCAAAGCTTCATTAGCCAATTTCCTAAAGTTACTGATCTTATACCTCAACTGTAACATTCTGGAGGGCGAAAAGAACCTTTCTAGGAAAGCTCCTTCCAATTGCCTCTAGTTTGTTATAAAATTAGGAGTCAGCTTATTCAACCACATAGTTGCCTCTCCAGACATAGACATTGGGAATAATTTCAAATGAATATCATTTTTTACCACTCCAAGATTATTAAACCACTTACAAATATTGATGAAATTCACCAAATATAGATTTGGATCATCATCTAGTAATCCACCAAAGATTCCTTTCAAATTCAGTAGCTGGATCATAGTACTGCTAATGTTGAATTTCACCCCAGGAGATAGTGGTGGTAGAATGATTGCCCCTGTAGCTCCATTTCCATCTAAATCATCCTTATCATTCTCACTATTAAACTGCATAGCTTGGCGGTCTAGTCTTTCTCTGAATGGACAATTTCGATTTACAGGTGCAACTACTCTCGCTGCATGCCTCCTCTTAGTTGGGTCAATTAAATCATTATCTCCTAGGTCTTCTTCATCTAGATTAGGTACCTGACCTGGGTTATCTGGATTCTATTGATTTAATTAAGCATTAGCCAAATCGGCTAATCTTTTAGCTTCCTGTTGGTTACTCATTCTTTCAATGAGATAAGGTTCAGGATTGAAGGGTAACAATGGTTCTCCTAAACTTTTGGTTTGTGGCATAAACAACAATGAGCCTATAACGAACAAAAACAACAAATAAATGTAAAATAACGAAACTTGACTAACAGTCAATTAACACACATAAACTCAATCGACAATCGTATTCCCCCACAATGATGCCAAAATTTGATAGGTCCAAATTAAACCTCTCTTATGAGAGCGTTAGCGGTCGTTGTCAAATATAGAACCTAACTAGGTTGGGGTCGAATCCCACAGGGAATATGGTGATAATTAAGTTGTATGCAAATTAGTTGACTTTTAATCATTCATTTCCATAAAACAAAAGGGGGGATTTGATTCAGTTCACAAATTAATGGTTTCAGTTTAACAAGATGAAGTATGTGTGGTAGTGTTCAAATTCAGAGAAATAGCAAGCTAGGGTTATGTCCACCTTGTAGTTTTCAATACTTTCTAACTATGGGCTTTACGAATTCATACATGCATCGTGCTTACAGAGAACGTATTGCTTTTAATAACATAATCCTAGTGTTTCTCAACCATCAAGGACTAATTCACTTCAGTTCTCTCAAATCAAAAGTGTTTACAAAAACAATACGAAATCTCCAAGTAGTTAATCCTATCAAGGAGTTAACATATGAAATAGGGGTTGGAAACCCTATTTTCTTATCACTACTCACTTTTCCGTACATCAACCTTTCTATCGAACAAGTTGTGTTTTAAGGCATATTCTCTATGTTTGCAACCACAAGAATTCAAGATAAATGAAGAGAGTATGATGTAAATAACTCAATGCATAATGAATTCAAAACCCAAAGTAATAGATTGTATTTTACAAGGTTTCCATAACCCTAACCAATGAGCTTAGCTACTCATGGACAAAATGAAAATCGTCATAAATATATTCATCATACCCAACACTGGTAGATGATCTTGGTGTGGAAATCTTGCAAATAAGAGAAAAATGTTTTCTCTCTCTCCAAAGCTATAGCCGCCCCTATCCTTCTTCCAAAACTAATATAGAATAATGAATAATCATAAAAGTTCAGCATCAAGTCTTTTTAATTATCTTTTCTCTCATATTTGCCTTCTAAGTCCCTGAACTAATTATAAATGATAAATTAGTCTTGAACATAGTTTCTAGGCGCCACATTTGGTCCAACAAGCTACTTTTATATAGTTTCATATGCCATCCGCATTCCATAGTCCCATTATGTCTCCATCTACCTCATCAATACCTGAAATTATGCTAATCACATCGGTTAGCTCAATTACATAGAAGTAGAGTAAAAACATAAGAAACTAGGCACTTTGTTCTCCAAACTTAGCTAAAATATGGGTAAGCTATGATGCTTAGGCATATAAATATACCCAAGATCAAATACCATTGGACCAACTGTCCAAGTCAATAAAAAATAACACCTGCAAGTTTGTTACATAAGAGGACAAAATTGTGCAGATATCGTGTGCCAGTTGTATAGTACTTTGTATGTACAGGGACCTCGTCCCTTGTAGTTTAGTGGTTCATCATATAAACTACATATAGCATATGTTAGCTTTCTAAAGTATATTTTTATAGTCATAAATAAAACTGTACACCACAATAATGTTATATTTACTAAACCCTATATAATTTCAGTACGTGTTTAAGTTACTTACATAAACCTTCCTTTTTAGGTTTTACTCTACAATAAGGTAAGAGGTAAATCTAGTATCAATAGCTAATCAACCAATAATGCAATCCCACATAAGTTTGGCATATGCTAACCATAACCACATGATAATGAATGTAATGCAGTGCAAAACTATCAGTACCAAACAAACATAGCCTCATTAATCTTACCTTCCCTATTCTAGATCATACAACCATCACAACTATCAATGGACAAACTACTATCAGTAACTCACTTACCATTTTATCTGCACCTGCATCTTATATCACCATAATGCTCCCTAGGCCCCACACATAACTAATAATAATAAACCAAAGACATATTACACTACTAGATAAAATGCAATGCAATACATGTAGTGTTAGCATACACCTCAATCCCTAGCTTCAAAATGCATAAAATACATGTAGGCAACCAATAAGCAAATCATACCACAATAATAATCTTGAATAATTTAGACTAACCAGTAGTCCATAATTAAAATAAGTAACTCACTGTGCATGTCGATAATACCATCATGATATCTAAATGCACATAAATCACTACATGAGCCTATAAGACCACCATGATATCTAAAAGAATGTAAATCACTATGAGGGTCGACAAGTCCATCATGAGATCTCAAACATGAAGTAAAGAATAAATGTGTATTTTCGTTAAATAAAAACTCCACCAATAACATGTTACTGCCCATCGATTCCCTGTTTCACCACCATATAAGACGATATCCACAACCTTAATTTTTGTCGTGTTGGTTCTTTATGCTAAGCCTGGTTGCCTAAGAAATGCCACATTGTTCCCTTCTTGCTAATTAGTAAGTAATTGTTGGGTTATACTCATATACTATGGTTCAATTATATTTATTCGCATAGAGTCCATGTTAACATTATCAGTATATACCCAGTAATTTTAATATCAAATGACATATAGATAAATTTAGTTTCTAATGATATCCTTATGTTAATTCTAA
This sequence comes from Capsicum annuum, assembly GCF_002878395.1. NCBI lineage: Eukaryota > Viridiplantae > Streptophyta > Magnoliopsida > Solanales > Solanaceae > Capsicum > Capsicum annuum. The sequence goes on along the minus strand of NC_061116.1, from coordinate 90,374,913 downwards.
AATATATTATACTTGCAAATTCTCAATTCCAAAATGTTTAATGGTTCTTTCTCATATTCCAACTAATAATATACTATAAATACTACCCCCTAATACAAGACTAGAACCAAATGGTGTAGATACTATAATTTATAAAAAATTAGCATTCAATACAAAAAATATTAAGTCTTGTTCTCATTTTAATCAATTACTTATGCATAATACTTAGATTATATAAAAATGCTTTAGAAGATAAGATTTAAATATAATGGACCAACCAAAAAGTTTAAGTGCTAATATATGGACTAAAGAATCGATCGTATAGTGCATAATTTGATATGAAATCAAAATCACCAGAATATGAATTTTTAACATGGATAATATCAATTACAATTTAGAGACACCTAATAATCAACTCATTGATAGAATGATAAACCTGAAATTCACAAATCTCATAAAGTCATGCCAAGGAAAGAAAGGAATAGTCTTATAGAACCTATTACTCCATCACTAAAATGCTGAAGTTCAGAAATCTACATAAAAGGAACCACAAAACTAGCTTTCACATCAATGAAATATAGCTTGGATAAAATACCCCACTTAACTAAATATAGATATAAATATTTATATTTATAAAGAGGATTTACTACTAGTGGAAGATAATGTGCTATAGAGTGTGAAAGATTGATCTTTGTGTGGTTGTAGGGCATTGGTGAGCTCAGAATAGTCATTTACTTGTTGTATTCCTTATAAATTTCCATCTAATTTTTGATTTAATTCTCAAATTTAGTCATAATACCTAGTTTCTCTATGGGTTGATTTTGGTATTGTTTGACCCATTCTTGAGGGTAAATGATACTTGGGCATAGAGGGTCGTGTTGACAGCTTTGAAAGTGTAATTCCACCAGCAGGCCCCATATGGGATTTTAACTCAATTTTGGCCTTGAAGAACAAAAATGCAATATGGGTATCATTGTTCTCATATTTATGTATAGATCACTATTTTGATTGTATGCCATCTTGCGTAGGCTTCTAGGAAGGGGAAATCTCCAATTTAGAAAACATTATTGGGCTTTCTTCAGCGTCCAGATGGCTTGGCTTGCTCTTCTCTTAAATTAAGGTTAACTATAGTAACATATATTATTATGCTAGTTTTGGATTGAATATTACAACTTGATTGTATATTTAGTGAACATAGATTATTTAGTTGGTTAGTGAACCATAATTAGTCTATTTGAATTAACCACTTATTCCTTAGGTTGAATTGCTATCATAGGGATCAATAAATCTTCTATAGGACCTTGTAGTATGATTGAAACCTTAGCCTAGTTTGGGGGTAGTATTTTCCTTTGAATTGACTTTTGGGGTTAGAAGTGGGCCCCTTCAACTAGCCTTAGGCTAATATTACTATTAGCTCCTTTTAGACTCAATAGGATTTTATAGGTCATCTTATTTGCATTCTTGAGACTAAGGTAGATTTAAATATATTTAGACTTGACTAGGCTTGTTGTGAGATTTTAAGATCAGTTCAAGTATGGAAAATTATGATATTATTTTTGGTTTAGTTCTAGTATCTATGATGATATTGCTTGTAGTTCAAGTTTGACATATGAGATATTATTACCAGTTTGAGTCCAACATTGAAAGGTTACTTATGACGATTATAAAACCAGTTGAATGTGCTATTTATGGCATGGAAAGATCCATAATTATTATTTTAAGATTTGGATGGTTGGAATATTTAATGTTATTACATCTTCTTGGTTGCATCCACCAGGATTAAGGAGGCTTGTGTTGGATTATCTACTTTTGTTTATGTCTCATAGGCTTATGGGGGACTAATTAAGCTTTATATAGTCACGTTATCCTCAATATTATTTATTTGGCTATTTACTTTCTATATTTGGAGCATTATTCTAGGTTTCCCCTATTTTCCTAGACTTAGCTTATTATTTTGTATCTTGTTATACTTATATTATGATTTAGCTTAGTCGTCCAATGATGCCTACTAAGTACCCATTTCTTTGCTACTTATACTACACTTCTGTACACTTTTATAATGTAGATTCAAGTACTAGTAACCACAGATAACACTTAATTAGTATGGGTTAGAGTTTATAGATAGGTTGCACTTTCTGAGCTGGAGTTGACGTTTTATCCTTCTTCTATTTTAGATAGTCCTTTTGTTTTGAGACTATTGTATATTTGACACTGATATACTATTGTTATTTTTCTAACAACTCTTGTATCGACCTTACTAGTTCGTGGGATATTGTTACTCCTTTCTTATTTCTCTTTAGTTCTACTATTATTCTTATGCTTTATGGCTTGTAACCTAATTACTAGTGTACATCTAACATTTACTTGTCATTGTTGTCTATGATTTGGCTTACATACTGGTGGGATAAAGTAGATTCCATCATGACTCATAAAATCAAGTCATGACAAATTGGTATCAGAGCCTAGGTTTACTAGTATTGTTGGTACACAAGCAAGTGTCTAGTAGAGTCTCATAGATTAGAACGATGACATCTTTTTCTTATCTTCAAAAGGCTATAGGACATTCTTAGGAGATCTTTACTCCCATAACTCATTTTGTGCTAAGAGTTTGTGTTGATTTATTTGATTCACTTGGTTTTATCTTTTTTTTTACATATGGCTAGGATACAAACTTTTGCTACTGGAGTTGAGGGTCCGCTACTAGAGATCTTACCAAAGTATGTGGATGAATTAGAGATAAGGGAAATATAAGAGTTGCATCCCTAGCTAGAGATCTGAATGAGGGTCCTCCACCAGACCTTATTTTTTCACCCACTCTAGAGATTCTTTCACTCTAGCTAGTGCTGGGCTAGAGAATAGCTCTGTCTCTATCAGGATTTATTTCTTTGTCCCTCTAAAGAGATGCTTTGGTATAACTATTGGGTTTAGTTTGGTGGTTCACCGTCCAATGGTTTTCAGTCTACAGATCTGAGTGGTATAAGGTAAGGGCACAACCTATTTCTACAAATCCTAGAGTTGAGATTCTTCCAACATTAATTGTTGCTCAACCTATATTCCCTCAGCTTTCTATGTCCGTTGAGGAGCAGAGGATGTTGGATAGATTTCTAAGCACCTAGGTTTTCTAAGGTAATAGGCTAGGATGCATTTGTGTTCTTTACTATTTGTAAGGATAGGCTCTATTATTTAGGCCTAGAGGATTATAAGGTTGACTACACTACCTTTCAATTAGACATAACAACTAGGCATTAGTGGAGAGGTTATCTTGATTCAAGGACAACTGGATCTTCTTTATTGACATGGACATAATTCCTTGAGATTTTATTAAAGAAGTATATGCCTCATAGCCTTAGAGAGTGCCTAAGGATTAGTTCTCAAGATTGGATCATGGTTTTATGATCTTCTTGGAGTATGAGGCTTGGTTACATAAGTTGTCTAGGCATGCTGCATCGATCTTGCTGATAGAGTATGCACAAATTTTGTGGTTTTCTTGGGGATTGAGACTTTCTCTTAGATAGCTACATAGAGTTTAGTTTCCATAGTTAGATCTTTTTTTAAAGGTTTAAGTCATGCCTAAATCTTGAAGAAGATATAGTACGAGGCCTGAGAGGGCAGCTATAAGAGGCTACATTACTAGGGTAGTTTTAATGGAAGCTAAAGTAGCTCACAGTTCATAGTTAGAGGTTTTCAGGATAGGTACTAGTCTTATCAGCATCAGGGTTAGTCTAATAGGCCCATTCATGCCGTACTTTAGCTTACTGATAGGGGTTAACCCAATTATAGTAATCATCTTAATTAGGGTAGTGGTTAGTTTTTGAGAGGTGCATATTTAGGATTTTCTAGTCGAGGTGGCTATTCTAGGTTAGCTGGATCTTCTAGATACAGTGCTACACTACGGTCATGTTATTAGCATGGAGCCTTCGGAGATTTCTCTAAAGAGCGTCCACAGTGAGGAACACTGGTACCTATAGTAGAAGTTTTCTATAAATTAGGGTAGTGCTGCCCTTAGCAAGAGGTGATATACAAGGTCATCAAGGTTATCCCTAGGGTTCTCAAGGAGGTCCTTAAGAAGGGAGGATAGGTGATTAGTCAGGCACCCAATCATGTGTTGGGTGAGGTTATTTATATGCTATACCTAGTAAACTGGAGGTAGTCTTTGAATGTTGTTATTATAGGTATGATCTCAATGTGACATTAGTCATCTTTTTCTTTATTTGATCTAGGATCCACTTATTCATATGTGTCTACTCATGATGCACTACAGTTAAAGGTTTCTTGGGATTCTTTATCTGTGCCATTATGTATATCTACTTCTATGGTGATTCTTTAGTAATGAATTAAGTTTATAGAATTAAGAGTATGATACGTAGGATGAAATTATTATATTAGATATGTTAGACTTTGATGTGATTTTGGGTATGTACTGGTTATTCCCCTATTATGCAATCTTGGATTGTTTTGCATATACTGTTACCTTAGCCATACTCGACATACCCCCGATTTGGTGGCAGGGATCTATTAGTCATGTGTCGATAGGGATTATTTCTTACGATTGGGCTATGAAACTTATATCAAGGGGTTGTGAGTCTTGTCTTTCTTATATTCATGATATCAGTGCAGAGAGTCCTTGACTTTACTTTGTTCCTATAATCCATTATTTTCCTAATATTTTTCCTACCGATCTACCTAGTCTTCCTTATGAGAGTGATATAGAGTTTATTATTGATCTTTAGTAGGGAACCCAACCTATTTCTATTGCACCATACCATATGACCCTTGACCAGATTAAGGTGCTAAATTCTTAACTTTAGGATCTTCTGGGTAATGGTTTTATGAGGCTGAGTACGTCATCTTTGGGTGCTTTTGTCTTTTTTGCGAAGAAAAATGAGAGTTCTTTGGTGTGCAAACTGATCATAGGTATCTAAATAAGGTTACAATGTGGAATAAATATCCTATGCGTTGCATTAAGGACTTGTTTGACCAACTTTAGGGAGAAGGGTGTTCTTTAAGATTAAAATGAGATCTAATTACCATCATTTGAGGTTTCAGGTTGAGAACGTCTAAAAGATAAACTTCAGGACTCCCTACAACTATTTTGAGTTCCTGGTGATATCTTTTTGGTTGATCATTATCCTAGCCGTGTTCATGAATTTGATGAACCATATAATGAGTCCCTATTTAGACTCCCTTGTGATTGTGCTCATCAAAAAAATTCTTATGTATTTGAAAAGTAGGGAGGAATGTATGCAACATTTGAGAATTATGCTCTAGACTTTAAAAGATCATAGGATTTTTGCCATATTCTCAAAGGTGGGTTCTTCTTGAGTTAGTTACATTCCTCGAATATGTGGTATCTAAAGATGGGATTATAGTGGATCCAACAAATATTAAGGAAATTCGAGATTGGGAAAGACCTATATCTCTGTATGAGGTTCGTAGGTTTATTGGTTTGGCAGGTTACTATAGGCAGTTCATTAAGGGTTTTACTACTCTTGCATTGCCGATGACCACACTAACTTGGAAGGAGGTTCCTTCCTAGTATTCCAAGGAGTGTGAGTCAGGCTATCAAAATCTCAAGGTTTTTCTCACTTTAGCTCCTATATTAGCTCTTTCTTTGAAAGATGAGGGATTTATTATATATTATGATACTTATGTGTTGGTTTACATTATGTGTTGATGCAGTAGGGTCAAGTTATTACTTATGCATCAAGGTAACTAAAGGTGAATGAGCTCAACTACCCACTCGTGATTTGGATTTGGCAATAGTAGTTATTGAACTTAAAATTTGGAGGCATTATTTGTATGGCATTCATTGTGAGATCTAAATCGATCATTATAATCTTGTAGCATTTTATGACTCAAAGAGATATTAATTCAAGAAAACACAAATGGATAGATATGATAAAGGATTATGACATCTTTAGTCTCCACCACTTGGGCAAGTCGAATGTGGTAGCAGATGTCTTAAGCCAGAAGGCCATGAGTATGGGTATCTTGGCTTCTATTTCAATTTCCGAGAGGCCGTTGGCGGGGGATATCTAGTCCTTAGAAAATTTTATGGTGCGACTTAATATTTTAGAATCCAGGAGGATCCTTGCTAGTGTTAAGGCCAGGTCTACCTTATTTGAGCAGATTTCGAGTCATCAGTTTGAGGATAAGGGACTTTGTGTCATCCATGATCATTTATTATACTCATACTATACTTCTATAACCTTCTTTAGTGTAGATTCAAGTACTAGTTGCCACTGTTAATGCTGTATTAATGTGAGTTAGAGTTTGGAGATAGGGTGAGCTTTCAAAGCCAGAGCTGACTTTCTGTCCTTCTTCTATTTTGGATGGTCTTTCTAATTTGAGACTATTGTATATTTGACATGATAGTACTCTTATTCTTTTGGTAGAGACTCTTGTATGACCTTACTAGGTCGTGGGATATTGTTACTCCTTTTTTATTTCTCTTCAGGTATGATGCTATTATTCTTATGCTTTATGGCTTGTAATCCAAATACTTGCGTAATTCTAAAATTTAAGCTATGTTTCCCCGACTAGCCCATACTTGTAGTTTTGGGCTATGGTATGCCTTACCTACTATAATAATGTAGGTGCCATCATGACTTGTGAAATCGGGTTGTGACACTAACAGAAGAGTTGAGCCAAATGGTACAAGTATTATAATTTATAGAAATTAGCATCCAATACACAAAATATTAAGTCTTGTTCTCATTTTGATCAATTACTTCTGCATAATATTCAAATTAATGGACCACTGAAAAAGGTTAAGTGCTACTATGAGCACTACAGAATAAGTCGTATAGTACAAATTTGATTCGGAATCAAAATCACCTGGATACAAGTTTTTAACAAGGATAATACCAACTACAATTTAGAGACACCTAATAATCGACTCATTGGATAGCACGATAGAACTGAAAGTCACACATTTTATGAAATCATACCAAGAAAATAAAGGAATAGCCTTAACATACCTATTACTCCACTACTGAAATCGCTGAAATCCGAAAATCTACTGAAGGGAGCCTTGAAACTAGATTTCACATCAATGAAATATAGCTTGGATAAAATACCCCACTTATCTAAATATGTAAATATGCATTAATATATATAAAGTGGAATTTACTACTAGTAAAAGACAACTCACTGTGCCAATTTCTCATTCCCATGTCAACTCTCCATATCATGGATCAAGATTTGTCAAGATGAGCAACTTTATAGAAATTTGAAATTCTAAGACTAGTATTGGTAAGGATTTTCCAAATTATAAATAATTTTGAAGTTCAAATTATTTACTTACGTATGAAACACTTTATATTGCTTTTAGTAAAGAAAATAAAATGAGAAAAAGACATGGTGGAGTCTAATATATACACACCACATGTACAGAACAAGAAACGAAAATGTTTACAATTAACTACTAGTTAATTCTAACATGTACAAGGTGATGCCACCTAATAAATAAAGTCTGTTGTCCACTCCTTCATCTTCAACATGGAAGTGGAGGTGACATACTCAAGTTATTTCTATCCCATTATGTCAATATTCGGATATTGCATAGGTTCATAATAAATAAATAGAACTTCTTACGTATACCACAATTAATAAAAAAATTATATCGAATAAAGCCTACCTCTCATATTAATAATTTATTCACATAATTAGACTTACTCTCTCCATTAAAATATCAATAAATTATGTAATAGTTATAAAATAAATGCATACCTAATTATATCATATATAAGGAATTTTTCATTAAATTAAAAGACACTTTTGAAAGACAATCATCCATCTTCAAATTTAAATCACATGTTCTCGAATCATGTACATTGTTATAGTAAAATGATAAAATTTAGGCTTGTAAGTCATCGTCACGGGATGTAGGATACTTGTAAACAACTGGGGGTGCTACATTACCCATTTTTACCAAATTCCTATATCCTGTAGATTATAAATGCCAAATTCAAACAAGAATTAGTGGGTAAATTTATAATAGTAAAATAATAAACTTGGACCGAAACAAATGAACAATAATACAATTAATAGATGTTGGACTTGAATCAAAACTAACAAAGACACTAAAAATTAATAAGGATCTAAGATCATAGTTCCTATTAAGTCTAATTAGTCATAATCTTTATGGTCAGACGGTCAAGTCTATAAAGGCGATATGGGTCTGAGTCACTAAGCCAAGAGTAAAATTTTATGATCAAATACTACCCACTTGGAGTAACAAGCCAAGAAGGGTTACTGAAAATGATTAAGGCATCCTAAACTTAATAATTAGCCTAAGATAACGAATAAAGGTCATTTAGATTAACAAAGAGCTATCCTAGGCAATTTTTCCAAAAGAAGTGTTGGTAGGGCCCTACCAATCCTAAAAATTTAATCTAAGGAAATCACCTATTCCAAACCTAGCCTATGACATTTTGACCCCATCCTAAGGCACTAAGTATGATAAAACCAATTCTAAGGCTAATCATAGGCTAATATAAGGGAAGATGGGGTGGCATTATACCAAAAAGGGCCCCTAATTAGCTAAATTGACCAATAATGCTAAAATTACAATTGGGTCAGAAGTACCCATCTATTGATACAAAATACTACTCTAACACTACAATGAATCATAATCTAAGAGAAAGGTAAGCCTACCATCTCCAGAGCTTTTCTCTTCTAAGAATCCTGCACTGTTATCACACTACCAAATTAAGGTTCTACATATGAAGAGAGAAAATTAATACTCATATTTTGTATTTTTGCTCCAAGTACCAAATACGACTAAAAATTCCACCTGGGGACTGATTGTAGAATCACAAAATTAAAACCGTCACAATGTTTCTCTCATCTCTATGACTATTTTTCCCAAAAATTTAGGCATAGTCAAAGCATAAAATACTCTAAATATCTGGCTTAACATAATCTATGGATTAGAATTTAATCAATGAATTAAACTAGACATTTAATAGAAACTTACAGAAATAATGACAAAAAAATGATCACCATAACATCCCCAATCTAATCTTAGCACCAGGTAATGAGTGGTGAATTTACCACTTTTATACATCAAAATCTATGCACACTACTATAATTTAAAGGTATTAATGAGACAAATTTATTATATAATTGCACTAATTCCCTTTCTTGGAAGGTACACAGGTGATGGGAAAAAATAAGACAAATAACCTGAAAAGAAGTCAAAAAGAAAAGAGTTAGCGCAAAAATTGAAAGCCCCTGTGTAGAAACTGACCCCAGTTACCGTGATCATGGTCTGATGGTCGTGATTGATACAAGGCAAAATTAGTCAAGACTACGATTGTGATTGGTTCTCTGCAATGTGATAGCTGCGATCGTAGTCAAGCTCAGGCAATTATGATGAGGTGGGATTCAGCCCAGGGGCAGAGTTGTAATTTCCTTCAGATGATCCCAAATTCTTCAAAGGGCATAAACCCTTTCACTTGGAATCATCTTTCAACTTCTTTTAAAATAAAATAGAGAGATAAGAACTTCCAATTTCTATGAGAGAAGAATTGTAATTAAATCCTTGAATAAAGGTACTTTTGGTTGTAATTGATGTAGGAATTGTGGGATTTTTCTTGCTTTATTTTCAATAGAAGAAATGAATGTTAACTTAGGTAATTTTCTCCTTTCTATTTTCATGAGTAGCTAAATATCCAACTTGGGATTATGTTTAATAGGGTACAGTTATGTGTGAGTTTTGATTATTAGTGTAGAATCTTGGTTAATGATAATTGGGTTTTGCTAGCGCTTGCTTGATTGAGTGGGGATTTGTGGGTGAAAACCCCAAACTACCTAAAATTTTACATCATGAGAGATGTGAGTATGCTTATAGATCCTATATCATCCTTGAAAGAGGAATATAGGTGACAAGGGACTAGTGAACAATAATTAGGCATTTAGCTTATTCCTTTACATTATCTTAGAAATAGGTAATGGATGACGAATTTTCTACATCTTGGGCATCTTCCTAGAAATAGGGATGCCAAATTAAGGTATTAGGTGGATTTGTTTGCCACACCCATGAGATATCTGAAAGGATCCATGGGTAATATTCTTGGTTCTTGGTTGAAGAACTAACATCAAAACCCTTAACCTAGCCTACCCATATAGTCATTAACTAGGTTCCACATTGAATTATCATGAACTCATACATTATTTTCCCTTAGAAGACATAATCCCAAGACCATTATCATATTGGAACATTATCCACTCTTGTTGATTTTAATTCATAGTTTGATTAAATTTTACTATAACAACCTTCCAATTAAACCCCCCATTTTAATTTATGTATTTTATTTTGTATATATTTTGGGTATATACTTAGATTCTTTCAATACCTATAGGATTTGAAGACTAGATTCACTCTGCGTGGATTCGACCGAAACTCACATTAGGTTATTATATTTGACAATGATTGCCTTGCCCATAAAATATGAAGTAATTTGAGATTGATCATAATGGAGCTGTTGTCGAGGAGTGAAACTTAGTTTTCACTTGTGCGGTGTTGATAGTAGCTTTGGGTTTACCCATAGTGGTTGTTATTTATTTTTGTTGTTGTTTTTGATTTTTGATTAGGTGATAATTATTTATTATGAATAACCATGAGTCAAGAGGGAGTCATCAACAACCCATCATATGAATATTTTGAAATTATGGATTATCTTGGCACGGAAGAGCACGCTAGTACCATCCGTATTCCCCTTACTAAGGGTAATAGAGTATTTTATGTCACAAGTATGATTCTTGAATTTCTTCATATGAAGGGTTTGTTTGTAGGTCAATCTCATGAAGAAATAATGAAAAATTACTTTACAAGATTCGAACTTGCACTTGAAAAATTTTATGGAAGTATGTGCCCTTTCAACATTTCTCACATATCAAAAGAGTCCATAAAGTTGTGCCTCTTGCCATTCTCTCTACTAGGTGAGGCAATATTGTGATAAGATCTATACCTGTCGGGTCCATCACCTCATGGGTAAAGATAATAGAGGCTTTTTTGGATCAATACTTCCCACCTTTAAAGAAGTTACAATAGCGGGATGAAATAATAAATTTTTATTAATTCCATGGGAATCCTTGGTATAAAGCATGGGGAAGATTTAATGACAAGATTATGAAGTTCCCAAACCATGAATTACCAGAGAAGATGATTCTCCAAATATTCTATAGGGTGTTGGAGCAAATCAACAAAGCCATAGAGGACAATGCAACTGGTGGATCCTTTGTTAAATTGTAATATGGGGTTGTATTAAATGTATTATATCAAGTTGTTTGTTTGGCAAGGGGTTAGTACATGACGGATGCTGAGGTGGCCTTGAGGGCTCCCTCCTCATTCTTTGTATGTCAAGATCGAAGATGTCAAAAGGAGCAAAGAGATATAAGTATGATAAAGTTGATTTAACACCTTGAACTTCTTACTAAACATGTGTTGGGAACCTCCATTAAAAGAGTCAATGTTATAGATACAAAGGATACCAAGACATGTGAAGATGCAAAAGAGGAGATACTTGATGATGAGAGTAGATGGTTGCCAAATTATCCACAGGGTTTCCACGTTGCCTCTCAAAGGCAAGGTGGGAATCAAGGTTGAAATAATAAAACTGAGGCATGTATCAGTGTGAAAAGTAGGGATGCATTATGAATATATCTTGGTCTAAATCTTGATAGGAGTTAAGGGGACTAACAAAATAGTGAAGGAAATGAGGAAAAATTTCTCTAAGATACATCCAATGGTTGAGTCTTATTCACCCGCCATCCAATAATTAGAGGAAAAATTGAATCAAATATTGGTGCACCTTATAGAAAGGGAAAATAAAGTGATACCGAGCAGTATGGTAACAAATGCTATGGTCACTCGAAGTGGAAAATCACTTGGCAAGGGCATGAAGCTTGATGATGATCTAGATAAAGAGAAAATAATGAGCAAACAAATTTAAAGAGAAAGAGGTTGAATGATAATGATTTAAGGACAAATGAGGTTATCATTAAAATTTCAAAGATGAAAGAATGCCAAATTGTCTCCATGTCGCGAATCACAATCCCTCCTTTCATCAATGGTTCAAAATAAAATGGAAAAGTCAATGTTTAAAAAGTTCCCTAATAAATTTAGCAACCTTTCCATCAATATTCCTTTGATAGAAGCCTTGCAAAAAATGTCGGGGTATGCAAAATTTATGAAGAAATTGGTCTCCAAAAAGTGGCTTGTGAAGGATGAGATGATAGAAATAACACATCATTATAGTGCAATTATGTTAAGCACCATGATGAAGAAGAAGAAATACCCCGGTGCTTTCACAATCCTATGCACCATTTTATTGTTAAAGTTTTCAAAGGCCTTATGTGACCTCGGGGAAAGTGTAAATATAATACCACATGCCGTATTTCACAAACTAAGATTGGAGAAATCACAACCCACCATGATGAGATTGCTAATGAACGACTGTACCATCAAGAAACCTATGGGAATACTTCATAATATGCTAATTAAAGTCGATCGGTTTTTATTTCGAGCCAACTTTATGATTCTTGATTGTGCTTTAGATCATGAAATTTCTATTATTCTTCGAAGACTATTTTTAACCACCGGGAGAGCATTGGTGGATGTAGAGTGTGGGTATATGAAGTTTTGCTTAAATAATAAAGAGGTTTCTTTTAATAAATACAAGTCAATGAAATAACTAATGGATTCGCAAGTAATTCGGTGATCGATGCCATCAATGGTGAAGTGATAAATTATGTTGATGAGTTTGGTGGATGACTTATTGGTAGGAGTCTTGTGGAATTGTAAAAGAGATAAATTTGAAGCATTTGATGAAGTGGTTGCATAATTAATGGGACTTGAATCTTATACGAAGAACCTGGTAAAGTTGGATATGAACCGTGATAATCCACATGCAAAACCATCCATTTTTGAGCTACCATAAATTGAATTAAATCCATTGCCGTATCACCTTCAATATGTATTATTGGGGGATGGATACACTTTTCCTATCATCATTGCAAGTGATCTCGAACCTTACCAAGAGGAAGCTTTAAAGTTGATGGTGAAAAAGTTCATTGGGACCATCGAATGGACAATTGCGGATATCATAGGCATAGCCCTGGATATTTTTTCCCATAATATAAAACTACAACAAGATTATGTACCAAGTGTGGACCATGAAATGAGGTTAAATTAACCCATGCAAGAGGTGGTGAAGAAAGAGATTATAAAATAACTAGATGCGGAGTCATCTATCCAATCTCCAATAGCACATGGGTAAGCTCGGTGCAATGTGTTCCAAAGAAAGGTGGAATTATGGTAGTTGTTAATGAAAAGAATGACCTTGTTCCCATCCAACCAGTTGGGGAGGGGGAAGGGTGTGCATCGACTATCGTAAGTTGAATTCTTGGACCAAAAAGGATCATTTCCCCATGCCCTTTATGGACCAAATGCTAGATAGGTTATCTAGGAGAGGGTGGTATTTCTTTCTAGATGGTTATTCAAGGTACAATCAAATTTTTATTACCTTGAAAGACTAAGAGAAGGCAATATTTACTTACCCCTATGGCACATTCGCATTCAAGCAGATACCCTTTGGTTTGTGCAATGCACCGATAACATTTCAATGGTGTATGTCATCAATATTTGAGGATATGGTTAAGGAGTTGATGGAATTCTTCATGGATGATTTCTAGGTGGTGGGGAGCTCATTTGAGTCATGCCTTAAGAATCTAAGTAAGTTACTTAAGAGATGTGTGGAGACCAAGCTTGTCCTCAATCGAGAGAAATGTCATTTCATGGTTAAGAAGGGTGTTGGGTTAGGTCAGAAGATCTTGGGGAAGGGTATATAGGTTGATCAAGCCAAGTTTGAGGTAATACCCAAGTTACCCCCACTTTTGTAAAGGGTGTTTAGAGTTTCCTTGGGCATGCCGGGTTCGTGATTTCTTAGGGATTTATCCAAAATAGCTCATCCAATATGGAAACTCCTTGTAAAGGAGGAAAAATTTATTTTTCATGATGCATGCTTAAAGTCCTTTAATTGTCACAAGGATTTGCTTGTGTCGGCTCTCATTATTGTAGCTACAGATTGGTTGTTCTCATTTGATGTGAAGTGTGATGCAAGAGGAATTACATTAGGAGCGGTGTTGGGTCAACGCAAGGAAAAGCTATTTCATCCTATCTATTATGCAAGAAAGACCTTCAATTATGTTCAACGTGACTACATCATTACTGAGCAATAATTGTTGGTGGTAGTATATGCTTTTGAGAAATTACACATCTTCTTGTTAGGCATGAAAGCAGTTGAGCACATGGATCATGCCTCTCTTAAATACCTCATGGCAAAGAAGGAATCTAATACACACCTAATTAGATGGATCTTTCTTTTGTATTAATTTGATTTCGAGGTAAAGGATCGAAAGGGTTGCGAAATCCAAGTGCCCGACCATCTTTCACATCTTGAGAGTACTCATGAAAAATATGGAGAGCTTCAGATTGATAAAGTTTTTCCCGGTGATTTAGTCATGTCAATCTAAGGGAAAGTTGCGCCGTGGTATGCCGACTATGCTAATTATGTGGTGAGTGGTGTAATCCCCAAGGGGCTTAGATATCATCAAAGTAAGCGGTTCTTGTTCGATGTAAAAAAATAATTTTGGGATGAACCCTTCCTATTTTGGGAGTGCACAGATGGTGTGATTAGACATTGTGTTATGGAAATCGAAATGAAGGATATCCTTAAAGCATATCACTCCTCACCTTTCGGCGGTCACCAAGGGGGTCTGAACTGCCACTAAAATTCTTTAATGTGGTTATTATTGCCCCACTATTCATAAGGATGCCACTGAGTAGGTAAAAGCATGTCATCAACGTCTAATGTAAGGTGGCATCTTGAGAAGTAATGAAATACTCCTTAAATCAAATCTTGAAGTTGTATTCTTTGACGTGTAGGGGATTGATTTTATGCGCCCTTTTGTGAGACCCTTTGGTAACAAATATATACCGGTGTCGATTGATTATGTTTTTAAATAGGTATAAGTTGTGGAACTTCCGAACAATAAGACAAAAAGCATCACTTTCTTATGAAGAAATATATTTTTACACGGTTTAAAGCACCATATGCCATCATTAGTGATGGAGCCTCACACTTTTGTGATTGGGTATTTGGAGCACTTCTTGACAAATATGGGGTGAAACACAAGGTTGATACCCCATACCCCCCCCCCAAAAAAAAGTGTCCAAGTTAAAGTCTCAAAATGAGAAATCAAAGCCATACTCAAGAAGACCGGGAATGTAGGATGAACTAATTGGGCAAGACAACTCGATGAGGCACTTTAGGCATATAGGACGGCCTACAAAACCCTAATCAGTATGTTTCCTTACCAATTGGTGTTTGAGAAGGCATGTCACTTTCCCATTGATCTTGAGCATAAAGCCTCATGGGAATTGAAGAAATTAAACATTAATTAGGATAAAGCTTGTGAGTCAAGGGTCACTAAACTTCATGAGTTGGAGGACTTCTAACTCAAGGCCTATGAAGGTTCTGCTTGTATGAGGATAAAATAAAGAAATGGCATAATGCTAAAATACTAAGGCGGGAATTCAAATATAGGTGATAGTGTTTTCTTTATAACTCTCATTTGAATTTTTTGGAGAAAAGCTTTGTTCTAAGTGGTTGGGCCCCTTTGCAATTTCTAATATTTAACTATTGGCGCCATCAAATTAGAAGATAATGAGAAAAAGATGTTTGTAGTACATTCCAATGGGTGAAACACTACAATATTGGAGGCCACGAGGTGGCCAAGGTGGATTTGGTACATTTCAAAGATCCTACATATTGATAAAGAAGAGTCGTGCACAATGTTAAATTAGGCACTTGATGGGAGGCAACCCATACTTTACAACCTTATTGCATTTTAATATTTTGTAGGTATTTTGACATAGGTTGGAAGTCCAAGAATCAGGGGAGAAATAGTGTTTGAAAGTTTGCAATTGTAGAGAAAAAATAGAGCAAAAATAGGGAAAAATTAGCCTCAGTTAGCATGATCGCGGTTTGAGGGCCTTGATCACGGTCTCGCAATCATGGTATGTCCTGTTGCTATCATGACATACCAAAATAAAATTGGTACTATTTTCTTGAGGGAGTCCCTCTTAACTTTGTATTTCTTTTACATGCTGTAGTGAGGGCACTTCAACTATTTAAGTTGGGGGATGGGGTTACATTTGTGTTCGGGTATCGTAGTCTAAAAGTTTCACCCCAAGAATAGAGATTGGTGTGTTCCTTTTGATTGATAAGACTTTCCTGATGATGTATTGAGTGACAATATCTTAAAGAAAAATCATCGTGATTGGGGTTTGAGCCATTGTTGCAGGGTAAGTTTCAGTATTTATAACATTAGAGTTTTGAGACCGCCCTTATACCTATGGTGAATCTGAGTAGACATATGGTTATCCCACATAAGATCCAAAATGTTAGAAGATGACTTAGTTTGGTGCAATTAATATCAAATTTTGCACGGTGTAAATGCGAAGCAAACACCCTCCTCCATCCAAATTTTTTTAAAAACTATGGGCATGGATGTGGACAATTTTGTAAAAATATTTTACCTCCTTTTGTGACTCCAAAGTGTTTAGTTTGTAGTGTATTGTAAATAATTCCTTTTGTCTACAGTAGGAAATGCAATTAAGCCTCCTTATAAAGCTTGTATGCTATGTGCGATGAGCGTAATTGTGTATCTCTCATGCATACTTGTATCGTCTATAACTTGCCCCGCTAGTCTCTCAAGGATAATTGTGATTATGCTTGGTTGGTGAAATGATCTTAGGCCTTCTTTTTGAACATAGGAACCCACTTGATCCTAAGTAGCCTACCCGTACATAGAATAGTATCCATAGTTACCCATTTTGAGCCTTCAATCTTTTCTTTGGCAACCACATTACAAGCCTTGAGCCATTTAAAGTTTATCCCTATTTTAAAACCTACCCTCCTTGAACTTAGAAAATGAAACTTGAGGCCAAATGACTAAGTTGGGGGTGGTAAGATTTTTAAGAAGTGACCTTTGGGTTTGATATTGTAAGTGGATGCCTAAAAATAGCTAAAAAAGGAGCAAGTGATAAAATGAAAAAGAAAGGATTCATTAAAAGAAGGAATATCACGAATTGCAAAAGAAATAGTCAAAGAAATAGCACGGATTGTAAAAGAAATAGTCAAAAAGAGAATGTTTTCAAAGAATTGGGTGAATCAAGGTAGCAAAAGTAGGCATGTGTGAATTTTGGAAACAAATGAAGTGGTCTATGGTCAAAAGTTTGGTTAAATAATGTGATGTAGATGTTCAAGGAGGCTTAGTCGCTTTGTATGCAAATGATTTCATACCCTTTCTTGAACCTACATTAGAATCTTCAAAAAGTCCTTCGAGATCTACAACCAAGTGTATTTATTGTAGTGGTGATTAAAAATACGGAAAAGCATATTGTATGATACTTGTTAGTATTGAAAGAGTCTTTGTAAGATTGAGTGTTTTTCACTTAAATCCCTTATTGCTTATTAGATAATTTGGTATATGGGATTTCCTTTTTGTGAGGAGGCATATAGACAAATTGAGGTGGGTGAAATTGTCATTTTCCAAAAATGAGGTAAAAGAGTATAATTCAGTTGCTATCAATAGAGAGTCACCTTTAGAGAGTTAGTGATTATTGGATTGTTGTTCTTTAAAGTCTTTTGCATCCTTAAAATTGTGTTTTATGTTGAGGGGAGTTGCGAGAATACCTTTTCCCATACTTGAGAGCTACTTGTCGGTATTAATCAAGTTCAAAGTCACTGTGATCATTTGGTTATTTAAATGGCCTTAAAATTATATCATCTCATTGAGTAAGAAGTAGTGTTGCTTGAGGACAAACAAAGATTTAAGTAGGGGTGTAGATGAGTGGTTAATTTACCACTCATATACATCTAAATATAAGCACACTACTATGATTTAAAGGTATTGTTTAAAAGTATTAATGAGACAAATTTATCATTTGATTGCACAAATTCTCTTTATTTGCAGATACATAGGTGATGGGAAGAAAAGAAGGAAAACAAGCTGAAAAGAGGTCAAAAAGGGAAGAGTTAGTGCAAAAGCTGAAAGCACCTGAGCAGGAACTGACCCTCAGTTACCGCAATTTTCATCTGAGGGTCACAATTTTGACAAGTCAATATTAGTCAATATGGAGATCGCATTTGGTTCTCCACAATTGCAATAGAATGATCGCAGTCAAGCTCAGGTGATCACGATGAGGCAGGATTCAGCCTAGGGGCTGAGTTGTTATTTCCCATAGTTGGTCCTGAATTCTTCAAAGGACATAAACCCTTTCACTTGGAATCACCTTTCTACTCTTTTAAAAGAAAATAGAGAGAGTAGAACTTCCAATTTGTATGAGAGAAGAATTATATTAAATATTTGAAGAAAGGTACTTTCGGTTGTAATTCAAGCTAGGAATTATGCGATTACTCTTTCTTTATTTCCAATTGAAGAAATGAATGTTAACTTGGGTAATTTTCTTCTTCCTATTTTCATGAGTAGCTAAATATCCAACTTGGGATTATGTTTGAATAGAGTGCAACTATGTGTGAGTTTTGATTATTAGTGTAGAATCTTGGTTAATGATGATTGGGTTTTGATAACACTTGCTTGATTGAGTGAGAATTTAATGGTGAAAACTACAAACTGGTTAAATTTCACATCATCCTTGGAATAGGGATGCGAGTTTGCCTATGGATCCTATATCATCATTGACAGAGGGATATAGGTGACAAGGGACTAGTGAACAATAATTAGGTATTTATCTTATTCCTTTACATTATCTTAGAAATAGGGAATGGATGGCAAATTTGCTATGTCTGGGGCATCTTCCTAGAAATAGGGATTCCCAATTAAGGTATTAGGTGGATTTTTTTACCACATCCATAAGGTATCTGAAGGATCCATGGGTGATATTTTTGGTGCTTGGTTGAAGAACTAGCATCAAAACCTCTAACCTATCCTACCCATATAGTCATTAACTAGGTTCCCTTTGGATTATCATGAACGCATTCATTATTTACCCTATGAAGATATAATCCTAAGACCATTGTCATATTGGAACATTATCCACTCTTGTTGCTTTTAATTCATAGTTTGATTAGAATTCACTAGTACAACCTTCCAATTACCCTCTATTTTAATTTATGTATTCATTTTCTTTACACTACGAGTACATACTTAGACGCTTTCAATACCCATAGGATTTGATGACTAGATTCACTCCTCAAGGATTTGACCCCAACTCACATTGGGTTAATGTATTTGACAATGATTGCCTTGCCCATAAATTATGAAGTAAGTTGAGGGTGATCACAAGGTATAAAATTTCCCATAATTTTCGAGCTCTCAAATGCCTACTATGGTGTTTTAAACTTAAATTTTGAGCTAAAAATGATGGAACCAACTATATATACTGTCATAGGGTCCTTCTTCATAAATATGAGACCCTTATCGTTATTGTGAGAGCTAGCCTAGATAGACCTTTATGAATGCAGTCGGTCCATTGTGATTACATAGAAGAAGACTAGGCCTGCTAAGCTGGCCTCCTATTTTTAAATGCAAAGGATGGCCCATATACACGGAGGTCAAAATCCTTGATTCTCATGAAATGCAGCAAGGCCACATGAATGCAAAGGCCGTTTTTAGCCTGTACCAAATGCACCATCACTAACAACTTTTATACACTGCTAAATTTCTTTGTGTGGATTTGTTTGGAATATTATGAATGCAAATAAACTATGCCACCCTACAAAATTTACCATTCCAGACTCATTTGCACCATCAAAATTTCCATCCAAGGATATTTGATTAAAGTGGCCCCACACCTATGGGTCTATTTTAGCAAAAATCCTCCCATTAAAAGGAGTTTAGAAGCCTAGGGACATAGACCAAGTGTCCCCTAGCATAACATTGACATACCGAGCTAATATGACTATAAAAATCAACATTTGAGGATGTTTACCTAAAGTTTAGGTCTAGACCTCATTGTTAACAACAAAATCTCTAAAATAAAAAAACGACTCTAAAAACCAAATAATCTACTCGTTAATCAAAATTTTTGTCTCAACAAGTCATAAGTGATTGGGGTAGTTATAGGAAATCTCTGAACTCAAACTAATCATGAAAAGGTAGTAAATGATTTTAAGGGTCAATACAACATCCACTATTAAAAGGACTTTAGTCTGTGAAAGTAATGGATTATGAAGTTCTTGAAGGCATAAGTAGGTAGGGATAATAGGTTTACATCTCACTCTTGGTTTCCTCAAAAGCCTTCTTAATTGTATGGTGTCTCCACTGAACATAACCATAAGAATATCTATTGAATACAACCATTCAACTTGTCTGCTAAGATAGATACTGGATATTCCATAAAGGTCAACCTCTCATCTAACTAAATAGAGTCCCACCAAAGCATGTGAGGCTCATCTAAAATATAACGCTGCAATAGTGATATATTGAAAATTAATGGATGCCTGAAAAAGCTGTACACAAGGATAACTTATAACCCACTGCCTTAACTAACCGAAGTATCTCAAATTGTTTGATATACCTAGGGCTGATCTTGCACTTATTCCCGAGCCTTATCACAACCTTCTTGGGTGATACACAAAGGAAAACTTAGTCACCAACTTTGAATATTAAGGAACAAAGTCTACAATCGACATAACTCTTCTTCCTCCTTTAAGAAAAACTTAGACAATCTCAAATCACTCAAACCTAATCCAAAGATTCATGAAGAAAATTAGTACCATACGGTCTAATGAAATATTTTGATTTTTGATCCTTAGAAAATTTCCTAGAAATCCATTCGCCAGACCCAATATGAGACATAAGTATGAGCCGTATGCTAGGGTACGAGTGGTATGGTCCTTTCATATACTGACCAATATTAGTTAGTTGAATGGTTTTGGTCACTGAAATGGGTGTGACTTGGAGGTATAAGTTGTAAGGGTTTGGTACGAGTCATAGCAGTGACTCGTATGGTGGGCAGTGTTTGATCCAAGGTTTGAGGCATAGGTACGAGTGGTGGATTCCGATCCTATAGGAGGGTACGACTTGTATGGGTTAGTCGTATCCCTGTGATAGGGTTTTAAGGGATTTAAGTAGGGGTATTCTGGATATTTCCCTAATTAACCTAATAAGGACCCATGAATTCTGATACACTTAGGAGGTTAGTTACCCTATTATTCTATTCATTAACACTTAGAAACTATTCCAAACATCTCATAATTCTCTTAAGAGATTTTGGGGCAGTAAGGCTAGGGTTTCATCTTGAGGATTGCTTTAGGGCTTGTCTTGGTGATTTCTTTTCATCAATTTTTTGGTATAAGGAATAATCTCTTCCCTCATTGTAATTTCAACTAAAGACATGGTTTTTATGATTGATTTCATGGTTTTACTATTTCACAAATTATGATTTTCAACTATTATTAGGGGTTTTGATATTGAATGCTTGGTTATGGTTTCCTATGGTTTTTGATTACGATTTTATATACATTATTGGTGGTTTTAGACAATTGGATTGTATGGTAATGTCTTAATGGTATTTGGAATTGGTTTTGGCTATATTATGCCCCAAGGTGTTTGATAAAATGCTTATAAAGATATGTTCATTGCATTGATATCTTTTAATGGAACTCTTGCATGTTTTAAACTAAACAAAGGATTTATGCATGGCTTAAATGTTTTGAAAAGGCTAAAGGATAAATGGTTATCCTTTAAGAGAACATGGAAGTCTCCCAAGTGGATTAAATATGGTATATAGAAGGGCACCTAAGGTACCATTAATCAAAATGGTTTGGCTATGGATATTTCTTGCAAGTAAAAGGGTGGTATGATGATACCACTAATATCGGCCTTGGTTAATAAATGGAAAATGTATTTTTTGCATATTTTTTTAATTGAGGATTAATGAAGGGGAGTGTAGCCAAGCCGTGGAAGGTGGCAGTCCAGGGGACCAAAACCAAAAACTCATATTTGCTGATATGAGGGGTCTTGATGACCATGTGTGTGTGTCACATTTTATATTAGGGGATGTATTATTCATCCCATGGGATATCCCTGGTCGTGCGTCTACATACACTGGTGCCCTTTCAATAGGGAAATTAAACCCGTATAGCCCGTGGTTGGTTAGGACGACAAAGCTACACAACCCGAGTAAAAGTTTTAAGTGAATGCTAAACCCGATCTCCTTTCATGGCACTTATATATGTGTAACGCCACAAATATGGTACCCGGAATGCCACACAGTGCTCATGATCCTGAAGGACCACAATCTACCCATGACTGATGTAATGACCAAAAATTATCTCCCGGGACATCACATGGTGCCTAAGGCTACGAGTAGCCCCAAGGTAACCCTTAGAGCCGGTTTCTACCAATGAGACTCAATTTAAGATAAAAATGAACTCAACACTAGCATAGTCATATCACATGAAAGGAAATATGGAAAAGATACTCGGTACATAAGACCACAATATAGAAAAAAACTCAACAAAACCACAATATTGAACCCTCGACACATCACAAGTCTGACACTAGTTTGTCAAACGTCTACAAATCAAAATCTAGAGAGCCGTTGGGACAGGTCCCCAACTGGCTCAACATGAACTGAAGATAAAACATAGTCTCTCAAGTACAATAAATATCTGAAGATCGGTCCTCAAATTATGAGGACTCACCACTGTAAAAAACGTAGGCAAGGTACTCAAAGAATCACGGGCGAGGCTGGGACTGAGTACTTGAACCTACATTATGACACAATGTAGCACATAGATATATATGTGGATCAGTACTTGGAATGTAATGAGTATGCGGGGGTGAATTCATATGAATAAAATAGTAAAAATCTTCTTTAATCAAATCATGTATGCATTATGAGACGACTCACATGGCTTGAAAAAGTATAAAATATAAAGCTCATAAGTTATGTAGAATGGAGCATGTAACAAAAATCTTGTGAGTCATCATTGTTTAATCTCAAAATTCAAAATCTTTTATTGTTCTCAATACCCTAAGGCTAAGGAACTTTAAACAATACTTTCAACTCATGCATAAGTCTCATGGAGGGTAAAACTTCTTCAATGCTCAACATTTAATAACTATTTAGAACTCATATACTTGGAATTCAGAATCATATAACTTGAAAACATACTTGAAGGCATTTAATTTACTTTAGGAAAATATCTCATCTGAAGCTTTAGGGAAATCACTCCATCTCAAATGGAAAGGAATTCTAGTTTATGGAAACAACTTATCTCAAGGCTTTATAAAAAGTACTATAACAAGGAAAGATGCTTTCATTTAGGAAATAACTCACATCAAGGAAATACTTTAGTTAGGGAAACATCTTTGCAATTCAACCATTTAAGAAAATAGCTTATAGGGAAGAAAATACGTATTTGATCTCGAAGTCTAAATGTCAAGGGAGGTTCTCGTAACCAACATAAACAATGCGAGCTACATGGAGTCCAACATTTTATCCCCCTAAGGAAGAAACCCCACGTTAGGGAGGAGCGTCATACTCTTGCCAGGGAGTATAACCTAGG
Organism: Capsicum annuum; assembly: GCF_002878395.1. Classification (NCBI taxonomy): domain Eukaryota; kingdom Viridiplantae; phylum Streptophyta; class Magnoliopsida; order Solanales; family Solanaceae; genus Capsicum; species Capsicum annuum. The sequence continues at coordinate 90,351,322 of NC_061116.1, read as the reverse complement.
TCTAGTGATCAATAAATAAAACTCAGCCTCGGGCCCAATCATAATCATCATAAACTCGACCTCAGGCCCAACCTATGGTGGCATGTAATTTTGGGGTAAAAAATCATAGTAACTTACCCACTAGGTGCTAAATACTACTCTTTTTAGATTATAGTGAAGTGGATTTCAATTCTCAAGGACCATTAGGTCAATTCATTTCTCAATCATCTCAAAATACTCAAAACATGGGTGATCATAGCACAAAAGTTCATAATTTCATAAGTCTCAAATAGGGCTTACTAACCCATTATTCAATATCAAGTTAAAGATTATGAAAAACATAATATATAGCATATAGATTCATAAATCATGTGGAAATATTGGAATTTCAGATCGTTACCTCAAAATCTCAATATAGCTATATGCTTCAATATCTTAACAATGCAAATATTAGTTTATCAAGGAGTAAAATCATGGGGTTTATACCCAGCTGTAAATACTCAAGAAAACATGTAGAAATTATGCCATTTGACTCTTAATTCATGGGAAATATCAATATAATGCATTCAATAATAATGGGCGAAAAACTCAATTCAAATTCATGTAAAAAAACCTCATATATTTCAAGAATTTCATGATGTAAATAGCCTTTTGGGCACAAGGGTGAAAGGGTTACCCTTGTTCAGAAACCCTAAATACCTTGAATTAGAAGCTTTTGATGAAGTCTCACTTTTAGAACTCTATTCATGCTCTAGAATGAGGGTTCTTGAGGTCCTTGACTTGGAAACCTTAAATCTTGACTCAATTTAGGAAATCCATGGTGGATTCTTGAGATTCTTGGAAGAAGTTTTGGATACTTAGGGTTTATCTTGAGAGAAAACCTGAGAAAAACCTTATAAGATGCTTGTAAATGGCTTTGATTTAGTGTTTCCATGATTTTATATGCTTGGAAAAGGTCCAAAGTGCCCTTTTAAACAATTGTATGAAACTTGAACCCGATTTCATTGGCCTCCGCGATGCGGCACTTATCGCGGCAGCTCACTGGAATTTGACAATTGGGAAATTCGCAGCCTCCGCAATGTGGAGCCATCATGTTTTCCCACTGGTTAGGACCTGGGACTCCTTTGCAATGTGCCACTATTATGGGGATCCACTGGATATTGACAATTGCCAAATAAACCCTCTTTGCGATGCGCCAGGCAGTTAAATGATGCAGTTTTACGGCTAAGGTTTAAATTAGCCATAACTTCTTACCTGAGTGTTGGATTTGGGCAAATCTTATATCGATGGAAAGCTTATCAGATGTTTCAAACTCAAGATCTCTTCTCCTCACGTAGGTATATGACTTTTGATGACTCTGAGCTGTCTTTAACCTCTCTCTAATCAACTTAACTTTCTACATAGCATCAAACACTACATCAGGCCTAATCATGGTAGTTTCACCCACTTTAAACCAATCTATGGGTGATCTACATCTCTTGCCATAAAACGCCTCAAATGGTGCCATCCCAATGCTAGCATGGTAACTATTGTTATAGGAAACTCTATCAATGGAAAATGCTGATCCCAACTACCTTTGAAATCAAGAGCACATGCCCTTAACATATCTTATAAGGTCTAAATGGTCCTCTCAGCCTGACCATCTGTTTGCGGGTGAAAAATGTAACTCAAAAGAACTTGGGTGCCAAGACCCTGCTGAAACGCCCTCCAAAACTTAGAAGTAAATTGAGTAACCCTATCCAAAATGATAGACAAGGGAACTCCATGTAGTCTGAACAACTCTTGAACATATAATCTAGCATAATCCTCAGCCGTATAAGATGTATGCATGAGCAAGAAATATGCGGACTTAGTCAACCTATCCAAAACAACCCAAATAGAATCATGATGACGATGCGAAACAGGCAACCCGGTCATGAAGTCCATATTCACCATCTCACATTTCCAAGTGGGTATACTAAACTCTTGCATCAGACTACCTGATCCTTAGTGCTCTACCTTAACCTGTTGACATGTCGCTCACTTTGCTACAAACTCGATGATATCCTTCTTCAGGCCTTCCACCAATAGATTTCCCGTAAGTTGCGATACATGTTGGTAGTACTGAGATGAATGGAATAACGCGTGCCATGCACTTCGCCCATAATCCTCCGCCTCAAATAATCAACATATGGAACACACAACCTACCATGCACCCTCAACACACTATCTCCCCCTTGGGAGAAAACCTAAATATTTTGGTCCTTAACTGACTTCTTCAGTTTGACCAAACTAGGATAGTTATCCTGCTTCTCCTTTACTTTCAAAACTAAAGAAGATTCAGAACTACTCTTCACCAACGTACTCCCCTCCGCTGAATCAAGCAATCTAACACCTAACCTAGCCAGACAATGAACATCATGAGGTAACTCTCTCTTACCTTCCTCAATATGCACAACACTACCCATGGATAATCTACTAAGGGCATCCGCCACTACATTGGCCTTGCCTGGGTGATACAACATACTAATATCATAATATTTCAACAACTCTAACCTCCTCCTCTGCCTAAGATTCAACTCCTTTTGGGTAAACACGTACTGCAGGATTTTATGATCAGTAAACACATCAATATGGACACCATAAAGATAGTGTCTCTAAATTTATAAAGCAAAAATAACAGCAACTAACTCAAGATCATGGGTCGGGTAGTTTTTTTCATGCGGCTTCAACTGTCTAGATGCATAGGCTATAACCTTACCTCTTTGCATCAATACACAACCCAAACCAACTCTAGAGGCATCACAATACACCAGAAAACCATTAGTAACATTAGGCAAAGTCAATATAGGCGCTAAAGTGAGTCTCCTTCAACTCCTAAACAGTCTTATCATAGGAATCGAACCACTAGAATTTAACCTTCTTTTGGGTCAACCGGGTTATAGAAGATGCAATGGAAGAGAAGCCCTCAACAAAACGATGGTAATAGCCAACTAGACCTAAGAAACTCTGAATGTCAGATGGATAGATAGGTCTAGGCTAGTTTCTCACAGCTTTTATCTTTTGAGGATCAACTCTAATACCCTCGGCTGAAACAATATGACCCAGGAAGGCTACAGACCATAGCCAAAATTCATACTTACTAAATTTGGCAAATAACAGGTGTTCCCTAAGAGCTTGCAAGAAAACTCTAAGATGATCTGTATGGTCATTCTCATCATGGGAGTATACAAGGATGTTATCTATGATGACAATGACGAACGTATCAAGGTAATGCTTGAACACTCGGTTCATGAGGTCCATAAAGGATGCTAGGGCATTGGTTAGCCCTAACGACATAGCTAGAAACTCAAAGTGACCATAACGGGTTCGGAAGGTTGTCTTTGGAATATCACATTTCCTTACTTTAAGTTGATGATAGTCGGATCTAAGGTCTATCTTGGAAAAATAACTTGCACCTTGCAACTGATCAAACAGGTCATCAATTCTCGGAAGAGAATACTTATATTTGACTGTAACCTTGTTCAGTTGATGGTAGTTAATGCACATACGTAAAGATCCATTTTTATTCTGCACAAACAAAATAAGTTTTCCCCAAGGAGAAATACCGGGTCTAATGAAACCTTTGTCTAAGAGATCTTTGAGTTCATCCTTCAACTCCTTATGCTCAGTAGGTGCCATACGATATGGCGGAATGGAAATAGGTCAAGTGTTGGGAAGAAGGTCAATTCTGAACTCTATCTCTCTATCAGGAGGTACACCTGGGAGATCTTTTGAAAAGACATTGGAGAACTCATTAACAATATCAACCGACTGGATGGTTGGAGTCTTGAACTTAGTGTCCTTGACCCTAAATAGGTGGTAGATGCAACCTTTGGATATAAGCTTTCTGGCTTTGATATAGGAGATAAAATGACTCTTGGGAGATACCAAAATCCCGAACCACTCAAACACTGGTTTATTAGGAAACTAAAACTCGACCACACGAGTACGACAATCTATAGATTCTTAACAAGGATGAAGCCAATCCATACCCAAAATAAGGTCAAAATCTATCATGTCTAACTCTATCAAATCTGCAAGTATGACTCTATGAAGCACAGTAACAGGACAATTTCTATACACTTCTTTTTCAACAACTGATTCTCCGACAGGTGTAGAAACTAGGAAAGGCTCAAGAATTTTTTTTCAGGACTCATTTTGAAATTTACAGCCACAAGTGCGGTCACATAAGAGAGATTCAACCCTGATTCCAACAACACATAAACATTAAGACAAAAGACATAAAGCATACCAGTAATAATATCAGGAGAGTCCTCATGCTACCGACAGGGTGGCAAAGCATAGAACCTATTCTGGCGTTAAGCGCTAATGGTACTAGAAGAAGTGCCCTAAGCAGGGGCAGGATGGAGTACCAGAGTTGGTGCACTAGCAGCCTATACCTGAGGTCGGGTATCTCTATCCCCTGTATAGCATGGGGACAATCTCTAAGTATGTGGCCTTGCTTGACACAACCAAAAAAACCCCTCACATCTCCGAAACACTCCCCAAGGTGATTCTTACCACATTTAGCAAAAGAAGGATAACAGGGCCTGTAACCAATACTATTCTGCAACCCAGACATAAAAGTCCTGCTCTCTTGCTCTGGCTTACCTCTAGGAACGAGAGCACTAGCTGAAAAAGGAATTGGAATAGACGGACGTCTCTGAAACTAGAAGCCGTTCCCTCCATTAAACCTACACCAACTAAACTCATGCTGATTAGATCTCACCCTCTTGCTATCCTTCATTCTATCTCTTTCTCTAAGCTTATCTGCCTCTATCTATTGGGCATGCATCATCAACCTAGCCAGATCCATATCCTTCAGTACTATCCCAGAAACACTGGTCACAAACTTACTCATACTAGCTCGGGTGTCAGAAATTAAATTAGGAGCAAATTGAACTTCAAATAGTACTCCTTAACAGTCATGGAGCCCTATCTCGAGTTCATGAAATCCTCAATCTTTGCCTCTCTCATCTCAAGTGGAAAGAACTAATCTAAGAAGCTATCTTAGAAAACTTACCAAGTCATAGGAGCGACATTCTCACCTCTACCGTTCTTCCACGACACAACACAATCATAAGTAATGTCCTTCAGTCTATAGGATGCCAACTTAACACTTTCTTCTTCTGAAATATACATCACGTCTGTGATCTTTCTCACCTCCTTCAAGTACAACTATAGGTCCTCATCTATCTTTGACCATAGAACTCAGGCGGGTTCATCCGTATAAAGTCATAAATCCTAGCTGCGGCTACATCACCACCCTGCTGGTTAGCAACTGGGGCTTGGTTATTGGCCCAAGCATTTGTTGTAACCGCTTCGGCTAATGCCTGAAAGGCCTCTCTAAACTTAGCATGGGACACCATCTTATTCAAAGGATCAACAGGTGGGGGTTGTTCATCATTTTTTCCATAGACATTCGCTCTTCGAGGAGGCATTTTCTGAAAATGAAAGAGCACGGAGCATTAGATAAGAGGGAAAACTGTAGGCACGATAGAATCTGAAAAAAGAAACAACTTTTTCCTAAAATGTCTCGTAGCCTCTTGCTCATAGGTGTGGCATGCTATACACTGATGATCAAGATTCTACTCAATTCGGCTTGTCAGACTCCCTAGGACTCCTTAGAAACCTTAGGCTCTGATACCAAGTTTCTAACAACCCAAAATTATCTCTCGGGATGTTACACGGTGCCTAAGGCTACGAGTAGCCCCAAGCTAACCCTTAGAGCTGGTTTCTACCAATGACACTCAATTAAAGATAAAAATGGACTCAACACTATCATAGTCCTATCACATGAAAGGAAATATGGAAAAGATACTCGGTCCATAAGACGACAATATAGAGAAATCTCAACAAAACCACAATATCAAACCCTTGACATATCAAGTGTAATATTAGTTTGACAAGCCTCTATAAATCAAAATATAGAGAGCCGTTAGGAAAGGTCCCCAACTGACTTGAAATGAATTGCAGATAAAATATAGTCTCTCAAGTATGATAAATATCTGAAGATTGGTCCTCGAATCATGAGGACTCACCACTGTAGAAAACGTAGGCAAGGTACTTAAAAAATCATGGGCGAGGCTGGGACTGAGCAGCTGAACCTACATTATGACAAAATATAGCACATAGATATATATGTGGATCAGTACTTAGAATGTATAGAGTATATGGGGGTGAATGCATATGAATAAAATAGTAACAATCTTCTTTAATCAAATTATATATGCATTATGAGAGGACTAACATGGCTTGAACAAGTATAAAATATAAAGCTCACAAGTCATGTAGAATGGAGCATGTAACATAAATCTTGTGAGTCATCATTGTTTAATCTTAAAATTTGAAATATTCTCTTATTCTCAATACCTAAAGGCTAAGGTACTTTAAATAATATTTCAACTCATGCATAAGTCTCATGGAGAGTAAAACTTCTTCAATGCTCAACATTTCATAACTATTTAGAACTCATACAGTTGGAATTCAAAATCATATAACTTGAAACATACTTAAAGGCATTTCATTCACTTTAGAAAAATATCTCATCTCAAGCTTTAGGGAAATCACTCCATCTCAAATGGAAAGGAATTCTAGTTTATGGAAACAACTTATCTCAAGGCTTTATAAAAAGTACTATAACAAGGGAAGATGCTTTCATTTAGGAAATAACTCACATCGAGGAAATACTTTAGTTGGGGAAACATCTTTGCAATTCAACCATTTAGGAAAATAACTAATAAGGAAGATAAATAAGTATTTTATCTCGAAGTCTAATTGTTAATGGATGTTCTTATAACTGACATAAACTATGCGAGCTGCATAGAGTCCAATGTTTTTTCCTCCTAAGAAAGATACCCCACGTTGGAGAGGAGCGTCATACTATTGCCAGAGAGTATAACCTAGGTCTAGTGATTGCTAAATGAAAATCAGCTTCGGGCCTAATAATAATCATCATAAACTTAGCCTTAGGCCCAATCTATGGTAGCACATAGTTTTAGGGTAAGAAACCATAGTAACTTACCTAGTCGGTGCTAAAAACTACTCCCCTTAGATTTTCTGCGCTCATCTCATAAAAAAATCCACTTTTAGAATAATCACATGGTTCACCACGAACCCAATAATCAAATCGATAATCTCATATAGTGAAGTGGATTTCAAAGCTCAAGGATCATTATGTCAATTCATTTCTCAATCATCTCAAAATACTCAAAACATGGGTGCTCATAGCACAAGAGTTCATAATTTCACAAGTCTCAAATAGGGCTTACTAACCCATTATTCAATCTCAAGTTAAAGCTTATCAAAAGCATAATATATAGCATATAGATTCATAAATCAAGTGGAAATATTGGAATTTCAGCAAGTTACCTCAAAATCTCAATATAGCCATATGCTTCAATATCTCAACAATGCAAATATTAGCTTATCAAGGAGTAAAATCATGGGGTTTATACCCAGTTGTAAATACTCAAGAAAACATATAGAAATTATGCCATTTGACTCTTAATTTATGCTAAATATCAATATAATGCATTCAATAATAATGGCTAAAAAAACCCAATTCAAATTTATGTAAGAAATAAACCTCAAATATTTCAAGAATTTCATAATGTAAATAGCCTATTGGGCACATGGGTAAAAGGGTTACCCTTGTTCAGAAACCCCACATACCTTGAATTAGAATATTTTGATGAACTCTAACTTTTAGAATTCTATTCATGCTATAGAATGAGGGTTCTTGAGGTCCTGTACTTGGGAACCTTGAATATTGACTCAATTTAGGAAATCCATGGTGGATTCTTGAGATTCTTGGAAAAGGTTTTGGATACTTAGGGTTTATGTTGAGAGAAAAATTGAGAAAAACCTTATAAGTTGCTTGTAAATGGCTTTGATTTAGTGTTTCCATGATTTTATAGGCTTGGAAAAGGTCCAAAGTTCCCTTTTAAACATCTGTGCAAAACTGGAAGAATTGAACTGGAACCAGCTTTCATTGGCCTCTGTGATGCACCACTTATCATGGTCGCTCATTGGAATTTGATAATTGGGAAATTGGAAGCCTCCACGATGTGGAGCCATCATGTTTTCCTACTGGTTTGGACCCGGGACTCCTCCGCGATCTGCTATTATCACAGGATTCCACTGAAAATTGACAATTTCCAAATCAACCCTCTTTGCGATGCGCCAAGCAGTTAAATGATTCAGTTTTATGTCTAATGCTTAAATTAGTGCTAACTTCTTACCGAGTGTTAGATTTGGGCAAATCTTATATCAATGGAAAGCTTTTAGGGCCGAAATCATATCTCACTCGACATGCTCTACGACTCAAACTATGAGGGAACTTTATGGGGCCTTACAACTGATATTTATAATTAAGCACTACATAACATACTATATAAATGTGGAATAAAAGGTTAAAAGACCATAAGGTTCAAAAATATGATAAAACATAACATCTGGAGATATGGTATATCAATAGCAAAATAACTGAATTAACTGTCTAAATATACTAGTCTGAAAGCCTCTAAACTATCTGAAAAAGGAGTTGATGGGACATGTACCCAACTAACTCCAACTGCTAAAAGAAACTAAGTACTGAAAGAATGAAATAGTCAAACAATAACATCCTCGAATGATGAGGACTTACTACTAGTCTGTCTGCTGAATGGCTGATTTACTAAGGATGCTCTAGATCTCGTGCTTCTGAACCTATGGTATAAAACACCATAGTGCAAATGCGTCAGTACGATTGAATATACTGGTATACAAGTAAGGTAGGCTGAATTCAAAGGTATTATATGCATGAACAATACTAACTGACTGAATAACATGCACGTGAGAATACATGCATGAATACATGAACTGTGACTGAGATCATGACATCACTGAATCTAAATACTGATAACACAAGTTTTGTATATCTAATATTCTATTCTATAAATAAATGTGTCTGACAGTCCTGTTACTGATAGAACTACCTAAGTTCCATACTAAATTAGGTGACTGTATCTGACAGTCCTGAATTCTATAGAACTATCTGAGTTCTATTACTGAAACTGAGAATGAGACCGTAACTGTGGAAAGTAGTCATCTAACCGACATGCCCCAAATAAAGCATTATAGCTGAGTTGGGGTTCAATCTGTTACCCCAATTGGAAGGGTGTCAATACTGCACCACTGGTAAGGACAAGCTGTGAGTAATCCCTCATCTAATAGGTAATCTATAGAGAACGGTGCGACCCTTATATAACAGGTTAAGCCACCTTATTAACTCTCATATAACAGGTTAGGTGTCTCAACTACGTTGGCTACGTAGTTCTAAAGTGCAAGGATTGCTTTTAAGAATTACACTCTCTACTCACAGGTGAGTTCCTATCCTTGGGCTCACTCGGTTTTGAATCCTACTCCCATCTGATTAGACACTAAATTAATTATATTAAACTAATTGGAATGAGTTTACTGAATTCCATTGACTGACAGAATATTACTGAGATCTGATAATGACTAGATTACTGTAATTACTGAGTTTTCTTGAGTCATGAGACTGATTGAATTCTAATGAACATGGCTTGACTGAGAGTATTTTGAAAACATGACACTGGCTCTAGGAACACAGCTAAATTATCAGGTACAAGTACCCCCAGGACTCGATAGCATGAAATTGACATGACATGACACTTCCAAGACTCACCACAATAATCAATAATCCATAATATAATTATTAGGGAATTTTATGAGGCACTTGATTGTAATGGTTTGGTACATGAATAGGAAAGCATGTAAACATGTCATAATTTCATAGGCTAATCTCATGAACAATCCATCAAAAAATTTCAATGCATAACAATAACATGAAAGTCATTTTTAACATAAGGGTAAAGTATGGGTTCATCAATTTGGTTATAACTGAGTCCTAAAGCATGATTTTTGTTCTTTGGGCATTTTATCAAACACATCACATGCATAACCTTAGGATTAGGCATATACACTATTTCATACATTATGGTCACTTTAATAAAATCCATTTAAAAGTTTCCAACCCACATACTAGCATAATTTCATGAAAAGTACATAAAGACTCCAACTTGGGATTCATACAACCACATCTACATAATTAAAATCAACCCACCACATAGAAATCACAATTCATGAGTTTAAAAATGGGATTATTGAACTTTATGGTTGAAATAAAATCATGAATTAATACTTTACATACCTTAAAATCTTGAATCTTGAAGGAGGTTAACTTTTTTTGAAGGTTCTTGAATGGTGATGCTTTGAATCTTGAGTTTTCTTGGAGAAGGGTTTGAATCTTTTTCTTGGATTTTGATCTTGAAAAAAACTCTAATTTTGATTTTATGGATGAATGAGGAGTCATGTGCTTTGATTTGATGTAATTAGGGGTTAAAAAGGGTGGAAAAAGACCCAAAACACCCTTTAAAATGTTGTTTCAGTGCTGTTTCGAACAAAATTAACGGTCTGGGTGACGGACCGTCACTGTGGTTACTAAACATCACTCCAACCATCAATTTTGGGATACAAAATGGCCTTACTACCTCAGTTGTGATGGCTAAAGTGATGTTCCGTTGCTGACTTGATGGTCCATCAGCTTGCCCATCGCTCCTGGGCAGCTCGAATAGCTCTCAGTAAAATGGCCATAACCTTTTACTTCGATACCATATTTTGGTGAAATTAGTATGGTTGGAAAGATAATTCAATTATGTAGCTATTTTTAAGTTATGAGATAAAAATTAGTAGTATAACAAAATATTTGATTTTTTTAAGTTGACTATGACAATATCCTTCTCAAGAATTCAATCGGTAAGGGATATTTTTATTCATCTAATAGCTAGGACGTATTTGAGGCCTTAATGTACATCTAAATTTATCATAAAACTAACAAATCACTATAATTTATTTCTCTTGATCTTGAATCATGGTTCTACTATCGATTAGGATTCTTGGGGTATTATAATATCTCCCCATTGGGAATATTCGTCCTCAAATGGGACAGACTAAGATGAGATCTCTAATAGACTTAAGTTACTTTAAGGATGCGAACATCTAAAACATGTCTATATGACTGACATTACTGAGATTCATGCTGATCATGCATATCTGATGCATGGTTTTATGACTGAGCTAATACATGAGTGCATGACTGAGAGTACTAATAAGCTGATCATGCATATCTGATACATGAATACATGAATGAACTAACTCATGAACATGCGAATGAATATATAAGGGTAAATATACCAATTTTGAAACAACAACTGAGCATAGTTTGTAACTGAAATTTGAACCATAAGCTGAATGAACTTAAAGAAAGCTATTACCTTAGGCTGGGTCTGAATTAGGGGAGAAGAGGTGAGGATACTTGGTCCACATATTTGATTCTACTTCCCAAGTAACTCCCTCAATGGACTGAATCCACCAAAGAACTTTAACTAGAGGGACTTATTTGTTCCTCAATCTGTGAATCTAGTAGTCAAAAATTTCAACTGGAATTTTCTCACATGAGAGACTGTTCTAAATATCTATGCCCTCAATTGGGACTACAACTGCTAAATCACCTATGCGCTTCTTTAACAAGGGGACATGAAAGACTAGATGAACTGAAGTTAGATCTGAAGGCAATTCGAGCTTATAAGCTACTTTGCCTACGCGGCTGAGAATTTTGAAGGGATCGACATATTAGGGACTGAGTTTTCCCTCTTGCCGAATCTCTTCACTTCCTTCATGGGAGAGATTTTCAAAATAATAAATTTTATTTGATCTCAACTCAAGATCCTTTACTAAACAAGAACATAAGAACATGACTAAGTCTGTAATGTGTGATATTGATTGTCTATTGTAAACTGAACTGACCTATTGAGTACATGGCTTATGACTGAGATTGAAGATAGAGGATCTACCTATGGGTACCCACAACTCCAAAATGGGTTCATTACGTGAAGAGAGTGGCATGTTTATGTCATGAAAGTTTGGGGGATTATAGTGTATCTCCCCTTTGGGACACTATGTCCCTTAAAGAATGTTGGGTTGATTTTCCCTTTTTTTTGAGCTATGAGGAAACTGAGGTGATGCACAAGGCAACTATGAACTAAATCGTGACTGAATATCTAGATTCTGAAACTAAGGCATGATACATTAACTGAGCTGGCACGCAACTACCTGGTTGATCCATCTTTGAATAGTTATATTTATGAGACTTTGGATAGTGAAACTAGATGGAAAAATAGGAAGACACACCATATGAACTTGTTCGTCTGACTGCTAAAATGAATCGATGGCTTTGCGGACTAACTCATACTAAAACCTTATACTCGATTGGAGTATTTCTATGACACTCTTTCTATAGTATTCTAGTGACTATAGGGAGAAAGAAAATCTCGGCCTGGTCTGAGTAGGACATCTGAATAGGGGATCACCACATGGATAGGATTCTTATACTAGGAGACAATGCCTATGAAACATCATCTAAAATCTAGTGACTAAGCCTTATGCACTGCATCTAAAATTTTTAGGCTTAGACATATCACTCGAATACTCCTTCCACTATACTCTCTACCTTAGTACAACACATCACTTGAGACTACTGAAAATATTCACATGGGTGCTGAGCATGAATGCATAAACATACTAAATTATCTGATTAACTATATGGCTGATAGATGAATACTTGGTAGGTAAGACTAAACTATGCTTAGTCTGAATAACTGGACTAAAAATATAGAGCATTATGCATAAAAGGTAATGATTGACTGGGTAACATGAGATAACTAAGCATGAATGAGTGAAAACTGTATTATCTTCAAGATGCAAGACCAAGCATATAACATGATTCAGAAACATTTTGTAAACTGAGGTACTCAAATACTAATAACTGAATAGCTAATAACCATATGCTATGGTTAAGCAAACATGGATCTAGAATGAGTTTATGATCTGATTACTGAACTAGAGCTAACGCTGTAACTAAGACTGCAACTGGAATCATACTAGAACTAAATATTGGGTTCTTATAGCCGAAGACTGATAACTGAGGTTTAGACTGACACTGAATTCTGATTGCTAAGTAACTGAAAGCTAAAACCCATGGTTCTGCAGGACTATCTGAGTCCTTTACTGAATATTGATTACAAAATTAATGTTATAACTGAGGCCTGAAGGATAAAGCATCAACACCATAGATTTTACTGAGGGATCTAAACTGAGGGTATACATGACATAATCTGAGTTTGGCTAATCATTCAAAGTGAAGCATGAGTCATGAGCTATATTACTTGAGTGTGAAGTCTCTATACTCATGGGACATGATTCGTAACATGGAGTGAACTGGAACTCCTTATACTAGGAACTATGAGCGTACATGATTCTCACTAACGTGCACAAATATGAGCAATGATCATAGAGTTAACTTGTAGGACATAAATAGATATCATGATAATTGATGGGTTTTAAGGGTTTGTAACACTTATCTGAGATGGTCTGCATGATCATGCTCACTGTAGGAGTTGAAAAGAATGTAATATATGAATACTATGATGAATATGTCCAAGCACTAGTTGAATATATGGTTCATCGAGTCCATAAAAGCTGTTGGGGCATTGGTAAGACCAAAGGACATGACTAAGAATTCAAAATGACCTTATCGAGTTCTGAAATCTATTTTTAGAATATCACATTCGCTGAGTTCTACTATACCATTCTGTATGGTAGAATAGATATAGGTTAAGTATCTGAAAGAAGGTTAAAGCCGAAGTCTATTTCCCTCTCAGGAGGAACTCCAAGAAGATCTTCGAGAAAAACATCTGAATATTCACTCTTAACTAGAACTGACTCAAGACTGGGAGTTTCAGAACTAGAGTCCTTAACTCAAACAAGATGATAGACACATCCCTTAGATATTATTTTCCTAGCCTCTAGCTAGTAAATAAACTGACCTCTGAATGCTGAAATACTACCCTTCCACTCAAGGACAGGTCTATTCAGAATTGAAACTGGACAACTCTAATTCTGTAGTCGACTGTGGCATGGCAGGAATGAAGCCACTCTATGCTGAGAATGACATCAAAATTAGTCATCTCTAATTCAACTAAGTCTGCTGAAGTGACCTTTTGAGATAATATTATTGGACAGTTCCTGTATACCCATTGGGCTATGATAGATTTACCCACTGGGGTAGAGACTGAGAAGGGCTCTACTAGAATTTAAGGACTGACTCCGAAATCAACTGCTATATAAGGAGTAAAAAAAGACAAAAATAACTCTTGGATCTAGCAAAGTGTAAACATGTAAATAAAATATCTTTAACGTACCAATGACCATATCAGGAGAATTTTCCTGATCTTGTCTTGACTGAAGAGCATAGAGTCAGTTTGGGCACTGCCCACTAATTGTACTGAAAGTGGCATCCTGTTGATTCGGGCTATCAGACTGAACTGAGGAATAGTTCTGCTGACCCTAAAACCCTGACTGGGGACAATCTCTAACTCTATGGCTGGGCTTGCCACATATGAAACACACCTCACTGCCAGCTCTGTAAATACCCTTATGGTTCTTACCAAAAGTATGACAAAGAGGATTAGTTTGGGCAAATGCTACACTGCCCTGAGACTTAGATCTTAACACACTATCACTGTTACTATTTCTGAACTTAGGTGCTGGGACATTGATTGGGGGTTGATTTAAAACTGAGGCCTTTGGGTGAAACTAACAATTCCCACTCTCTAACTTAGGCTGATTGAAATTAAAGCTACCTATTCTAGCTCTCTTAGTTTATCTTTTTCTTTCATTCTCCCTATATTTCCCCACCTCACTCTACTTGGCATAAATCATATGCCTAGGTGTCACAATAGCTTACTGATGGCTCTAGGTTGCTATTGTGTAAGATAAAGTAAGGGAGTCAGTTCTAAATTCTCCATAAATGACATGCTCATCTAGGGAATCCACTTGGATGGGCTATGTTGCTGACCGATTCCCGGTTCTCCTTTTGTTAGCCCTTTCGAAAGGCATGATCTATAAATAAAAAGGAGAAATGGATTAGACTGAAAGTTAAATTTGAGCAAATGCTCACTAGCACGATATGAATAGTAAAAGAAGGGAAACTATTCCTAAAACATCTTATAGCCTCCTGTACATAAATGTGGCGCACACCACACCCATGCACAAGACTCTACTAGATGTGGTTTTTCAGACTTCCTAGGACACTGTTGAACCTTAGGCTCTGCTACTAAGTTTGTAATGCTCCAAATCTGGTACCCAAAATGCCACATGGTGCTCATGATCCCGAAGGACCCCAAGCTAACCAATGACTGATATCTGTAACTAAGCACTATATAACATACTGTATAAATATAGAATAAAAGGTTAAAAGGCCGTAAGGTTCAAAAATCTGATAAAACATAACATTTGGAGATATATGGTAAATCAATACCAAAACAACTAAAATAACTGTCTAAATATGTTAGTCTAAAAGCCTCTAAATTATTTGAATAAGGAGTTGATGGGATATGTCCCTAACTAACTCTAACTGCTGAAATAAACTAAGTACTGAAAGAATGAAATAGTCAAATAATAACATCCCTGAATGATGAGAACTCACTACTAGTCTATCTGCTGAATGACTTATTTACTAAGAATGCTCTGGAGTTCATGCTTCTGAACCTATGGTATAAAACACCATAGCATAAATGCGTCAGTCCCATTGAATGTACTAGTATACAAGTAAGGTAGGATAAATGCAATGGGTTTATATGCATGAAAAATACTAACTGACTGAAAACATGAATGTGAGAATACATGTATGAATACGAGAACTGTGACTGAGATCATGACATCACTGAATCTGAATACTGATAACATAAGTTTTTTATATCTGATATACTATTATCTGAATGACTGTATCTGACAGTCCTATTGTTGATGGAATTAGTTGAGTTCTATACTAAATTAGGTGACTGTATCTGACAGTCCTAAATTCTATAAAACTATCTGAGTTCTATTACTGAAACTGAGATTGAGACCGTAACTGTAGGAAGTAGTCATCTAACCTACATGCCCTAAATAAAGAATTATAGCTGAGTTGGGGTCCGGTCCAATCTGTAACCCCAATTGGAAGGGTATCAATACCGGCCACTGGTAAGGATAAGCTGTGAGTGATCCCTCATCTAACAGGTACTCTAAGGAGTATAGTAGGATTCTCATCTAATAGGTTAAACCACCTCATCAACCCTTATCTAATAGGTTAGATGTCTCAACCTACACTAGCTACGTAGTTCTAGAGTGCAAGGGTTGCTTCTAAGAATCACAACCTCTACACATAGGTGAGTTCCCATCCTTTGGCTCACTCGGTGCTGAATCCCACTCCCATCTGATTAGACATTGAATTAATTATACTGAATTGACTAGACTGAGTTTACTGAGTTCCATTAACTAATGGAATATTACTCAGATCTGATAACTGACTGAGATTACTGAGATTACTGACTTTTCCTAAGTCATGAGACTGACTGAATTCTAATGAATGTGGATTGACTGAGAGTATCTTGAAAACATGACATTGACTCTAGGCACATAGCTAAATTATCAGTTACAAGTACCCCCAGGACTCGATAGCATGAAACTGACAAGACATGACACTTCCCAGACTCACGACCATAAACAATAAACCATAATACAATCATTGGGGAATTTCATGAGGCACTTGATTATAATGGTTTGGTACATGAATAGGAAAGCTTATAAACATGTCATAATTTCATAGGCAAATCTCATGAAAATCCGTCAAATAATTTCAATACATAACAATAACATGGAAATTATTTTGAACATAAGGGTAAAGCATGGGTTCATCAATTTGGTTATAATTGAGTCCTAAAGCATGATTCTTGTTCTTTGGGCATTTTATCAAACACATTGCATGCATAACCTTAGGCTTAGGTATATACACTATTTAAAACATTATGGTTACTTTAATCAACTTCATTTAAAAGTTTCCAACCCATATACTAGCATAATTTTATGAAAAGTACATAAAGACTCTAACTTGGGATTCATACAACCACATCAACATAATTAAAATCAACCCACTACATGGAAATCATAATTCATGAGTCTAAAAATTAGATTATTGAGATTCATGGGTGAAATAAACCCATGAATCAACATTTTACATACCTGAAAAGCTTGAATCTTGAAGGATGTTAACTTTTCTTGAAGGTTCTTAAATAGTGATATTTTAATTCTTGAGTTTTCTTTAAGAAGGGTTTGAATCTTGTTCTTGGATTTTGATCTTGAAATAAATCCTAATTTTGATGTTATGGATGAATGAGGAGTTATGTGCTTTAATTTGATGTAATTAGGGGTTAAAAAAGATGGAAAAAGACCCATAAAGCCCTTTAAAATATTGTTTCAGCGTTGTTTTAGAGAAAATTGACGGTCTGGGTGATGGACCGTCACTCTGGTGACTGATCATCACTCCAACCATCAGTTTTTGGCAAAAAAAAGCCTTACTGCCTCATTTTCAACGGTCAAAGCAACGGTCTATCACTGACTTGATGGTCCATTATTTTGCCCATCGCTCCTGGGCAGGTCGGATAACTCTCAGTAAAATAGCCATAACTTTTTACTACGATACCGGATTTTGGAAAAATTATTATTGTTTGAAATAAAATTCAATTATCTATCCTTTGGTATATCATGAGATTAAAAATTAGAAATATAACATAAGATATAATTGTTTGAATTTGACTATGACAATATCCTTCTAAAGAATTCAATCAGTAAGGTATGTTTTGATTCTTATAATAGCTAGGATGTATTTGAGGACTTAATATAAATCTAACTTGATCATAAAACAACCAAATCACTATAATTTATTTCTTATGAGGTTGAAGCATGGTTGTACTATCGGTTGGGATTCTCAGGGTATTGCAATATGTGTGGTTACATGCATTATAGATGATTTTACTTGGTTTTATGACTGATATTATTTTATCCTGATCTTTAGATTTATGCTAGCAGTTACTCACTAACCCTATTTACTGGTAGCTATATACCCACGCTATGTAGGAATCGACCATTCTACTCCTCCTATTTAGCATGGGGATTTGGTATTAGTATTTGGATTATAGTGGTGAGCTTCCATCCTTTCAGGAAGCATTATCTTATGTTTTAGATATTTTTAGACACTTTTTTATTTTGGATATTAGTTTTGTCCATGGTTGGGGGGGCATGTCCCCACCATATTTGTTTATTCTTTTGGATAGGGGCTTTGTGATACTATTAGGGGTTGGTATGAGTTGGATCGATAGAGGTGTCAGCTTTAGCATTGGTATTGATTTTGACTCTGGCATCATCAGACATGGTTTCTTATTCTTTCATCCTACTATATTTTGGATTGATTTTCATATTATGTTTTGGCATTTTCTTTTGGTTTATGGTCTATGGTTTTGTTTGGTATAGTTAGGCGATTGGTGTGGTATGTTGGATGCAGTTGGGTCGGTCATGGTTATGGCCCTATTCTAGAGTCTTAATATCAACAGTAATGCTATCTTGTTATATGTTCAAAATTCACTCCATCTAAGGCTGGATATAGGTGGTTAGGTTGGGTAATAGGGTGAAATCCCTAATCTTAGTTGAACTTTGGATGCCTATTACGACAAAGTTTGAGGTTGGATCATGTCAAGTTGGTATCAAAGCCTAGATTTATGGTCAACTGGGAAGTCCACAAAGTCGTGTTGAGGAGAATCTCTTTTATGGGTGTGAAGTATGACACACTCATAAGAAAGAGGCTATAAGATATTTAGGAATATTTCACTTTCTTGTTATTCTATTTTCAAGCTTGAGTTCTCAATCCTAGAATCTCCTCTTATCTTTGTTTTGTTCATCTTTTACATCATGCCTCCTATATCTGGAACACAAGAAAATTCTTCGGTACCATCTGGGGATAATGCTGAAGGAGTATGTCTTAAGTCTGGATTACATCTTCGATCTTATGGTCCTATTCCTGATGATGCTAGAGTTCTTTTTATTTCAGATAGTTCTCTTTATTTCCCTCAGGCCAATATGAAAAATACATAATTTTATCAATCTATTCATATCAATGTCTAATTGGTTATTGCTCAGTCTGAGAAGGGTACGACTGGTGCTTTATCTATTGAGGCTACAAGGATTGGTTAATTTATGAAGATGGGTCCTCTAACCTTTATTGGGGTTAAGGTGAAGGAGGATCCATAAGGCTTCTTAGATGAGATAGAAAAGATCTTTTGGGTGATGCAGGATAATAATGTAGAAGGGGTTAACTTTATAGCTTATCAGCTTAAAGATGTTGCTTATTAGTGGTATGAGGAGTGTGTTAGGAACAGAGGTAATATAGAAGAGGAAGGGTTATGGGAGGCTTTTTCTAATGCCTTCTTAGATTGGTTCTTTTATCAAGAGTTAAAGGAAGCAAATATGGAGAAGTTTATAAACCTCAAGTAGGAGAGGATGTATGTAAAGGAATATGCTTTGAAGTTTCATTTGCTATCAAGGTATTCTCTTAATTTGGTGGCTGATATATTGTTGAGAATGAGGAAGTTCACTTCTGGGTTGAATAGAGATTTGATTTTGGAGAGCAAGACTGCCTTGCTGATTAATGATATAGACATCTAGGGTTGACTGTTCATATGCAGTTGGATGAGAATTAAAAAAGAAAGCAGGCGGAGTTTAGAAATAGGTAGGGAAAGAAGAGCAGGTTTTCTGATCAAAAAGGTGCTCAGTCTCAGGGTGGTACGAATGGTGGCAAATAGCAGAAAAAAGTGAGAGAGTTTGGGCTCCTTTTCTGCTAGTTCTCCTAATCAGTCGAGAGACATACATCATTAAGGTGGTGATGATTCTCGGGCATAAGTTGCCTAATATCATGAGAGCGGAGGTTAGTCAGATTCTTTATGTCCTCTTTATCAATTTAGTGGTCGTTTTCATTGGGATTATTATGAGAAAGGAAAGGACAAGTGCTTCAAGTGTAGCCAGGTAGACCATCTGATCAATAAGGTTTCTATGGGGGCGAATAAGATTCTTATGGCTTTATTTTATGCTTCTACACCTGGTGAGGTAGCATCTATTTTTGTTTCTACTTTTGGTTCTAGTATTGGTTGAAATAGGTTGTATGCTTTGGCATCCCAATAGGAATATGAGGCATCACTTGATGTTGTTAACTGTATATTATAACTTTTCTCTTGAGACGTATATTATTTTCTTGATCTGGGTTTCTACTCTTTCTTATATGACTCCACATGTGGCTGTGTCTTTTGGTTTCAATCCAAAATTTATCTCAGATCCTTTTTCTATTTCTACCTCGATAGGTGACTCAATTATTGCTAAGGGAGACTTTAGAGGGGTGTGGTAGCTGTTGGTAGAAAGCAAACCTTGGTGGATCTGTTTAAGTTGGATATGGTAGATTTTGATATAATTCTAGGTATGGATTGGTTGCATTCTTGTTATGCGTCTGTGGATTGTCGGACCCATAGGTCTATCTTTAAATTTCCTAGTAAATCGGTTACAAAATGGGAAGGTAGTTCCTTAGCTCTAGGGTGAGGCTTATTTCTTATCTTAGAGCTCGTAGGCTAATCTTTAAGGGTTGTCTTTATTAATTGGTATGGGTTAAAGATTCTAACTCAGAAGGGCTTTCTTTGTCTTTGGTCCCTGTGGTTAATCAGTTTCCAAAGATCTTTCCATATGATCTTCCTAGTGTTTCTTCGGATAGGGAAAAAGAGTTTGGTATTGATTTGCATCTGGATACTCATCTAATTTCTATTCTTTCATTAGAATGGCTTTGGCTGAGTTGAGGGAACTCAAGGAACAATTTAAGGATCTTCTGGATAATGGGTTTATTCATCCCAGATGGGGTGCACCGATGTTGTTTATGCACAAGAAGGATAGTTCCCTTCGAATGTGCATTGAATGTAGATAGTTGAATAAGGTGATGTCAAGAACAAGTATTCTCTTCCTAAATAGATGATTTGTTTGACTAGTTATAAGGTGCTAAGTTCTTCTGTAGGATAGATCTCTGGTCTGGATACCATCAGCTTAAGATTAGGGAGGTGGATATCCCTAAGACTACTTTTCGTACTCCATATGGGAATTTTGAGTTCTTGGTGATGTTATTTGGGTTGACTAATCCTCTGGCAGCATTTATGGACTTGATAAATAGGGTGTTAGGTAGTATTTGGATTTCTTCATCATTGTGTTTAGTGATGATATTCTGGTTTACTTAAAGAGTGATGTGGATCATGCTAATCACCTTTGTGTGGTGTTGCATACCTTAAAGAAATAACAATTGTATTTCAAACTCTCTAAGTGTGAGTTCTAGTTGAACTCTGTGACTTTTTTAGGCCATATTATTTATAGTGAAGGGATCATAGTGAATTTGTAGAAGGTTTATATGGTGAAAAGGTGGCCTAGGCCTATACTCTTTCCGATATTTGGAGCTTCTTGGGTGTAGCTGGGTATTATAGGTGGTTTGTGGAAAGGTTTTCTTTGATAGCTACTTCTTTAACTAAGTTGACTCAGAAGAAGGTTAAGTTTTCTTGGACGGATGGATCTGAAGGGAGCTTTGAGAAGTTCAAGGATAAGTTGACTTTGGCTCCAATCATGGCCTTGTCGGAAGGCAATGATGGGTTTGTAATTTATTGTGATGCATCTCGGGTAGGGCTTGGTTATGTTTTGATGCATCATGTGAAGGTGATTTTCTATGCTTCCAGGCAGTTATAGATACATAAGAGGAATTTTCCTACTCATGATTTGGAGTTGTTTTCGATTGTGCTTGCTTTGAAAATATGATGAAATTATTTATAAGGTGTTCATGTGGATATCTTTTCTGATCACAAGAGTCTTCAGTATGTATTCACTAAGAAAGAGCTTAATCTTAGGCAGAAGAGGTGGCTTGAGCTTTTCAAGGATTATGATATGAGTCTTTACTACCATCCAGGTAAGGCTAAGTGGTTGTTGATGCTCTTAGCAAGTTATCCATGGGTAGTTTCGCTCACATGGATGAAGGCAAGCGGGAATCGGTGAAGGATATTAACTGCATGGCTAATCTTGGAGTTCGTCTCTTAGACTCTAAGGATAGTGGTGTGATAGTGCAAGAAGTGGTTCGATCATCTCTTGGTGCAAGGATTAAAGAGAAGCAAGTGTTGGATATGTCTTAATAAAAATCAAGGGTGATGTTGGTAGGCAAAATGTAGTAGTATTTAAGATCAGTGGTGATGGTACTTTATGGTACCAAGGGAGGTTGTGTGTTTCTGATGTCGATGGGTTACGACAAAGGGTTTTGGCTTAGGCGCATGAGTCAAATTATGTTGTTTATCCTGGCTCGACAAAGATGTATCATGATCTCAAGGGGATCTATTGATGGAATAGCATGAAGAGGGATGTGACTAATTACGTGGCCAAGAGCATGGTGTGTCAACAGGTTAAGGTTGAGAACATGAGGCCTGAAGGGTTATATCAAGAAATTAATTTACCTGAATATATGGGAAGTAATCACTATGCACTTCGTTAGTCTCAAAATCAGTATGATTTGATTTAGGTCATCATAGATATATTGACCAAGTCTATGTATTTCTTGCCAGTGCAGACTACCTTTTTGGTGGAGGATTATGCGCGATTGTATCTTCAGGAGATTGTAAAGCTGCATGGGTTACCTGTTTTTATTTTCTCTGATCATGGTACGTAGTTTACATCTCATTTCTGGCAGTCTTTTTAGAAAGGGTTGGGGGATAAAGTTAGTATAAGTAGTACTTTTCATCTACAGTTGGATAGGCAAGTAGAGAGAACTATTCAAACATTAGAAGATATGCTTCAGGCCTGTGTGATTTACTATAGTGACAATTAGGTTGAGCATCTACCTTTGGTAGAGTTTGCTTACAATAATAGCTATCGTTCGAGTATTGGTATGGCTCCTTTTAAGGCATTGTATGGTTGGAGGTATAGATCTCCTATTAGGTGGTTTTAGCTCACATAAGTGGACATGTTTGGTTTGAATTTGGTTAATCAGACAATAGTTAAGGTCACGGTGATTTGGGATAGGCTTAAATCTTCCCATAGTAGCCAAAAGTCCTGTATGGATGTTAAGTGTTGAAACTTAGAGTTTGAGGTCAGGGATAAGGTGTTTCTCAAGGAGTTTCCCATGAAGGGAGTGGTGCAAAAAAGGGAAACTCAGTCCTCAGTTCATTGGTCCTTATGTGATTTTGTAGAGAGTTAGGAATGTTGCTTATGAGTTGGAGTTGCCATCTAGCTTAAGTTTGGTTTATCAAATCTTTTATGTTTTTATGTTGAGAAAGTGTCTTGGTGATCCTTATTCGATTGTTCCTTTAGAAGGATTGGGTATTTTGGATTCTCTCTCTTATGAATAGGTCCCGATTAAGTTATTAGATTGGCAAGTTCATCGGTTATAGGCCAAGTGTGTGGCTACGGTTAAGGTTCTATGGCAGAACCATATGGTGGATTAAGCTACTTGGGAAGCAGAAGAGAACATGAAGTTCAAGTATCTGTATTTGTTTTCTGTTCCTGGGATTCGTGCGAAAGGTATGTGTCTTGAACATATCTTTATTTTCTGAGTTTGTTAAAGGAAAGATTAACACCTTTGCCTCTTTGTTTTTAAACTTTATTGAAGGGATGTTTGATAATGCAAATGACTCTATGTGTGGTTATGCTTACCTTGTCCGTTATTCGAGGACGAATGTTCCTAGTGAGGGAGACTGAAACATCTTGGGTTTTGACCCTTAGAAAATTTCTTGGAAATCCATTATTCAAACCCAATACAACTCATGGGTACGAGCGTATACTAGGGTACGAGTGGCATGGTCGTATTGTATGCTGACCAATATTAGTTGGTGGGATGATTTTGGTTACTAAAATGGGTACGACTTAGAGATGTGAGTCATAAGGGTTTGGTATGAGTCGTAGCAGGGACCCATATGGTACGTAGTGTTTGATCCTTGTGGTATTTTATTCTACTAGGGATACAAGTTATAGGTACAAATCATATGTTGTGGTTAAGACTTGGTTGGATGAGTCATATACTGGACAATGTTTGATCCAAAGGTTGAGGCTTGTGTACGAGTGGTGGATACCAATCGTATAGGATAGTACAACTCATATGGGTCAGTCGTATCCCTGTGATGGGGTTTTAAGTAATTTAAGTGGGGGTATTATGGACATTTCCCTACTTACATTAATTAGGACCCACAACTTCTAATACACTTAGGATGTTATTTACCCTATTATTCTATTCATTAACACATAGAAACTACTCCAAAACATCTCAAGATTCTCTCAAGATCTTTTGGGGAAAGAAGTATAGGGTTTCACCTTGAGGATTGCTTTGGGGCTTGTGTTGGTGATTTCTTTTCATCAATTCATTGATATAAGGCATAATTCTTTTCTTTCATTGTAATTTCTACTAAAGGCATGGTTTATATAATTGATTTCATGGTTTTACTATTTCACGAATTATGGATTCTAACTATTATTGGGGGTTTTGATATTAAATTATTGGTTATGGTTTCCTATGATTTTTTACTATGTTCTTATATGCATTATTGGTGGTTTTGGACAATTGGATTGCATGGTAATGGATTAATGGTATTTGGAATTGGTTTTGGTTATATTATGCCCAAGGTGTCTGATAAAATGCTTATAAAGATATGTTCATTGCATTAATTTGTTTAATGGAACTCTTGCATATTTTAAACTGAACAAAGGATTTATGCATAGCTTAAATGGTTTGAAAAGGCTAAAGGCTAAGTGGTTATCCTTGAGGAGAATATAGAAGTCTCCCAATTAGATTTAATATGGTATATGAAAGGGCACCTAAGGTCCCCTTAATTAAAATGGTTTGGCTATGGATATTACTTGCAAGTTAGGGGTGGTATGACGATACCACCAATATTGGACTTGGTTAATAAATAGTAAATATATTTTTTGCACATTGTTTTAATTGGGAATTAATGGCGGGGTGTGTAGCTAAGCCGTGGAAGGTGGCGATTTCGGGGTGACAAAAACCAGAAACTCATATTTGCCAATATGAGGGGTCTTGATGACCATATGCGTGTGTCACATTTTATATTGGCGGATGTACTAGTCATCCTATAGGATATTCCCTGGTCGTGCGGATACATGCACTGGTACCCTTTTAGCAAGAGAGCTGAACTCATATGACCCGTGGTTGGTTAGGAAGGCAAAGCTACACAACCCAGGTAAAGGTTTTAAGTGCATGCTAAACCCGATCCCCTTTCCCAACACTTATATATGTGTGGTTGTATGCTTTATGGATAGTTTTACTTGGTTTTATGACTAGCATTATTTTATCCTTATCCTGAGATTCATGCTAGCGGTCACTCACTAACCCTATTTACTGGTGGCTATATACCCACACTGTGTAGGAACCTGCCATATACTTCTCCTATTTAGCATACAGATTCAGTATAAGTATTTGGACTGAAGTGGTGAGCTTCCATCCTTTCGGGAGGCATTATTTTATGTTATGGATTTCTTTAGACACATTTATTTTTTTGGATATTTATTTTGGCCATGGTTTGGGGAATGTCCCAACTAGATTTTCTTATTCTTTTGGATAGGGTCTTTGTGGTACTTCTGGGGATTGGTATGGGTGGGATTGGTAAAGGTGTCAACCTTAGCATTGGTGTTGATATTGAGGCTAGTATCATCGAACATAATTTCTCACTATTCCATCCTACTACATTTTGGGATTGATTTTCATATTATGTTTTGGCATTTCCCTTTGGTTTATGGTCTATGGTTTGATTTGGTATGGTTGGAGGATTGGTGCGGTATGGTTGGACTTATTTGGATCAGTCATGGTTGTGTCCCTATCCCAGAGTCTTAGTTTAAACAATAACTCTATCTTTCTGTATGTTCGATATTCAGCCCATCTAAGGTTGGACATAGGTGGTTGGGTTGGGTAACAGAGGGCTGCCCCAGTCCTGGTTGGACTTGGGATACCCATTATAACAAGGCCCGGGTTTGGTTCGTGTCATCTAATCTCTTAATTCTCAAACTAAACCACCAAAAAAGAATAATACCTTCCATAAAATACCTCAATAATGCTATCTAAATACTCAAATAATGGCTATTATTATAGCCAAACTCTAGTAAGGATAGAAACTACTCACAGAGCCTCTAAAGTCCATGACATATGTTCAGAGCATATCCCCTAAAACATTAATAGTCTACTCCAGCTGTCCATTAGTCTGGGGATGAAAAAAAGTTCTAAGGTCAATTTGAGTATCCAACTCCTCATCAAAGGCCTCGAAAATATATAAGTGAACTGGTAGCATCTATCTGGGTCTATAGACATAGGTACTCCATGAAAATGAATCACCACTCAAACATAGATACGAGCCAATCTCTTAGCACTTGATGTGCTAAGAATTCATAGCACTTACAACCTTTAACTTTGAGAATATGCATGTACTTACAACTATTTTGTTGGATTTTATATGTGTTTGGAGTGATTTTATAGGAACAAGGTGTTGAAAGATAATCGGACAAAAATGGAATAAAAATCTAGAAAGTGACCGCCTATTTTGGCACCTACTAGACATAGGTACCACCTACTAGCCTTAGGTAGCAAAGTAGGTGTCAAAAATTGAAGTCTAGAGGCTCAGAAGCTGGGAAAAAAAACTCTGACATTAACGGGTGACACCTACGGTCCGTAGGTATGAGAGTAGGTTACAGAGTGACAAAGTACATAGAGTTTTCAACATTTATAGAGGTCAGGGTACCTACTAAGGACTACCTATGAAAAAATCCTAGATCATTTTGAAGCTGTTTCTGTGGGTTCCCATGTAACCTAAACCTACTCCTATGATATTTTTAGTCATTATTATGTACGTTTAGTTAAGTTTTTCTCTTTTGTTTAGGATTTGAATTCTAGGGTTTCCTTGAAATTTATAAATACCCTATTTACATTCTTAGATATCATAATGCAGAGATATGCCATTGGAGGCTAGTTTATGACCTTTGGGGATAAGTTTACATACTATATACTCTTGTGTTCTTGTTTTTGGTTTGTTACTCAATTTGAGACTTTGGGTTTTTTCTTTCATTATTGTGAGATTGATTCTGTAATTTTGTCTGTGAATTGTATACATTATCTCAGAACTATGAGCGACTAATTTCCTTTCTAAGGTTGTGGAAACCCTGACAGATTAATGCAGTAGAGAAAGTGCCCAATCGTTCTAGATAAAGATCCTTGCATGTATTGTGGTTTTCTTTAATTAGATTAATTTCTTAGCGGTGGTCAGTGTTAAGATCCATCCTGTATTCACTATGAACCTGTGAGGACGGTAGAGATTAGGAACAAGAGATCACAATAGTGATTAGTGGTTAATTGCCAAAATAAGCTTATCTATATTATCTACTTAAGATGATTAAATTTCATCTAATCAACTTGAGATCGAGAAGAGATAGGTGAAATTGGGGTCCAAGGTAAGGGTTAGTAAGGCGACACTATGAGATTGAGAGGAGATAAGTAAAATTTACCAAAGAATGGTGAGAGGTGGTTGGTGATACCTAACTTGTCAGATTCTGTAAGCAAGGTATTAGAATTATTCGATAGTGCACGATAAATCTGTAGAGTTAAAAGTTAGATGGAATAAAAGCCTAGTGTTCGTCTTACATTGTTTACAACCAAAAACATCTAATTTTTGTTACTTCTTGCTAGTTATTACATATTCCCCCTTTACTTTTTTGCACTGCCTGGTGATTTCAACAAGTACTGAAAGAATTTCTGAAATAATCTTTGTGGGATCGACCCCAAACTAGTTGGGTTACTATATTTTGAAACCAACTGCTTTATCCTTTAATTAGAGGTGTAGTTTGGGTTACATTAGTACTAGAGAAATTCTAAATAAGAATAAAATAGGATGACTTGGTCAATCGATCTATGATGACCATAATGCTTTAAGAATCGAGATATTCAAGGCAAAATACTCATGAAATACCTAGTAATTCACTCTCGTTTCTACTCAGGAATGGGTAGCCACTAAAGTAATAAACCAGGTATTGAATGCTTGGAAATCATTTGATAACGACACAAGCGCCAAGCATTTAAAATTTGCTATATCTATCCTCCAACTGCTCCACCTATAATACTATCTCAGATACCTATACATCTTAGCTTTCTTGATGTGAGTAGAATATTTGGAGCTGTGAGCCTCCTAAAGTATCAATTGAATCAAGTTTCCAACCCTCAACACATTAATACAACTTTTGAATCCCAGAATGCCATTCAAATCTAAGGTTGCCCTCTTGATCTCACCTCTTAACTTCTAATTTTTAATCCCCAATAGTCTGCTACGCCCAAATTATCCACCTCAAATCTTTTCTGACAAGGTAAACTAGCCTTAATGCTATTAAAAATCCTTATAGGATTTGAAATATCAAGATGAATTATCATATTGGATAAGCACTAAATATCTACGTCCAACAAGTGCTCTAAAACTAAAATAAAGGCCAAGATACCCATACTCACTACCTGCTAACTTAAGGTGTATACTACCATAATTATCTTACCATAGTGGTAAAGAATTAGAGCGGTTGTAGTCCTTCAAAAAATCAATCTACCTATGCTATCTCAAAGTAAGCTTCCTTTGGGTCGTAATGTACTAAAGACTAGTGGTACGTGAAGATGTAACAACAAACACCATAAAAGTAATGCCTCCAAATATTAAGCATGTAAATTACATCTCCAACTCTAAATAATGAGTTGGGTAGTTGCGCTCGTGTGGTAATAAGTGGTAGTTTTTTCACTTATTTGTATCTTTTCTTATGATTTTGTGTCATTTATTCATAATATGAAGCTAATTATCCTTTGAAATGTTTTTGTTTTAGTTATTTTGGGTTTATAATATATTTTGATGGAAATTAGTGGAAATAAGAAAAATAAATCTTAAATAGAAGAGTTGGGAAAGAGGAAGGAGTAATGGCCCTCAGGTACTGCTAAAGTAGACTGAGGACCGCTTAAATAGTGGTTAACCATAGTTAAAGAGCAATTAACCACTAGTCTTTATGGCTTTTGCAATTAGGTTGTGACACTCTAGATTTTGACCTCTAAAAGTTTCTTAACTTTTGTGCTCACTACCCAAGTAACGACTCACCTAAAGAGTTGTGAAGACTCATAATGAGTCATAGGTATCAAGTCATAGGCAAACTAGTGAGGAATGCCCAAGTTTCTATGTCAAGTCTGGACCCCTACAATTCGTAAGGTGAGGTCATGAGTCATAGGGTGCGACTTGTGTCCAATACAGTGAAAGGGGTCTAAGAGTTTTCCCAGACTACAAGTACTAGATAAGACTTATGTCCAGTTGTCATGAGTTGTGACATAACCCGTAACGACTGGCCGATATTTTTTTGCATATTTAAGTAAGGGCACATTGATCATTTCCTCTCATCCCCAATTATAACTCACGTTATAAAATAATTTAAGGGACCCAAAAAACCTTCATCACCCAATCAATTACACTTCTCCCTTCTTATAAAATCCCTAGTTAAGAATAGTTAGGGTTTTTTCAAGAGACTAGTCATCTAGGGCTCAAAGGGTGATTTTCTCTTCAAAATTCTCAGTGTCTCAGGTGTGTATCTCTTTTCCTAAATTTGTATTTTCATTATGGAATGCAGTGGCTTGATATTTCCATGGTTTTAATGTTTGGTTTTAAATAAATGGTTGAGGGTTTTGGATGGTAATCATTTAAACGCTTTTCCCATGGTTATTATGCATTATTCATGCTTTGAATTGATGGTTTGTGAACTCATTGGGGTGCATGGGTATGGGAAATGGAACGGCGGTCGTGGATTCCCCCAAATAAATGGATTGTTGGTCTTGGAATTGGTAATAACGTTAACCCATTTCATAATTGGTTTGAAATATGGTTTTGCCCACTTTTTTTTCTCTAAACTAATGCATTGCATAAAAGGCTAAAGGACTATAAATGGATTTGAAAGGACCTAGTGTCCATGATATGATTTTAAATATGAGTTTGGGGGTTGTGAGTTCCCCCAAGTTAGTGGATAATTGGAAGACATGGTGGAATTGACTTGCAAGTTGTATAGTGATACCAACAGTGAATGCCTTAATGCAGGATTGTTAGTTAATGGATGGGTTATTTGTAAATATTTTAACTGTGATTAAAGGGGGTTGTGTATCTCGCTGTGGATGGTAGAGGTCCCGAAGGGA
This sequence comes from Capsicum annuum, assembly GCF_002878395.1. NCBI lineage: Eukaryota > Viridiplantae > Streptophyta > Magnoliopsida > Solanales > Solanaceae > Capsicum > Capsicum annuum. Next base: position 90,321,078 of record NC_061116.1, on the reverse strand, counting down.
CCAATACGTGAAACCATATTTGCCAGTGTGGGGGTCTTTATGATTGTGGGCATAGTTCTCACTATTTATACATTTGGATGGCTGGGGTACGATGGACTCCCTGACCCTTCCTCGGATTTCTCTGGTTCGTGCAGCTAACACAACTGGGGACCTTTCGGTGGGGGAAGCCAACCCATATAGCCCGTGGGTGTTTTTAAAATTGTTAGAGCTACACAGTCTAGGTTAATGGTTTTAAAGTTCATGCTTAAAACCTGTTCCCTACCCCAACATCATGTATATATGTAAATTTGAATATATATATGAACATGTACATTGAGTTTGGATTGATTTTGAAATAGCATTACTTTATCCCTTATCCCAAGTTACATGCTAGCGCTCATCCTACTAGTCGTCCTAGGACACTATATTGTTTTATAATGTAGGGTCCAAAGACATTTTTTTTACCCCTATGCAGCATTAGGTGATTCGATTGGTTCGTGATAAAGTGGCGAGCTTCCATTCTTTAGAAATCTTGGTCATTCCATTAGTTTCTTTCCATATTTTAGAATTTAGGAGTTCCTTTAATATTGTCATTGTCATTGTCATTGTCAATATCATGGTCGGGGGCATGTCCCGGCCTCATTTGACATTAGAATCAGCTTTAGAGGTTTTTGTGGACAAAGTCTGGGTAGATTGTGTTATGGATTCTTTGGTCCCTCTTGTTATTGATTTTTCTATCTTGTTAAATGCCCAGAACTCATCTCTATCTTGTTATATGATTGGAACTCAAATGTTGCTAGTTATATGGTGTTTTGGTTGTCTAGGATAATTGGGTTGGTCTCCAGAACTTGGCGGACTTAAGATACCCATCACGGCTAAGCCCTAATTTGGGTCGTGACATCAATCAATTCCACTCAAATGTCACATAATCGACCATTATGACCTCTTTAGTGATTTGATATTAGATAAAGGTATCCATTAAAAGGCTATTTGGACCGCTTGAGAAGTTATTGAGCCCTTTCTTCTAGAGCAAGTCTGGAATTCCACTATTTTTAATCCTAATTCATCTAATACTCAGTCTGTTATTCCAAATCATATTTTGTATGTTTTTCAAACTTGGAGGCTAGGGTTCTTTACCTTACATCCTTGGATTTGAATATTGAAACCTATGTAATATTAAATTCTCAAACATTTTTTCTTTTTCTTGATTTGTATAGGATATTTTGCTGTAGTTAAATTTGATTCTTGAGTATTTAAAGTTAAATATAGTGCAATACTTATGTTTTGAATTTGAGTTTCAATTCTATCTCATGCTTTTGAAATAGTTGAATACTTTTTTTTTTTAATTATAAATGGTTTTTTCTCATCTAAATTAGTTTCATGCTTTATCAATTTCTACTCTAGTTGAGCTTGAAAGTGGAGACTAGAAGGGGTGCTTCCCATTTACTTTAATTATTGTTTGAAAGATCTAATTGAGGTTGGGAAAGATAATTTAGAGAGATTTGGGATGTATAACCCATCTTATAGATCTTGTTGCTAGACATTGTCAAATCCTAGGATAGCCATATATTGGAACAATTCGTGTTGACACTTGGCTAGTGTTCCTTTGAAATATTTTTTAGTCGATCAAAAGGTGTGGCAGATACTTGAGGTTTCAACGCTACTTGCTAACCCATATTAATGATGATTATTTGACTTAAATACTTTTGATCGTTGATAGAATTGATTTCCCATAGTGTTATCCCTTGTTTCCAATTATTGTAAAAGCCGTAGATAAACTTGTTCATAATTTAATTGGTTCTATCCGTGTTATGCTTTTATATATCAAGACCCCACCCCTCCCCCAAAAAATGTATCTTTATTTGCATTTTAGCAAGTTACTTGTATTACTTATTTTGTTGATCGGTAGTCACATTATTCCTCGTGGATTTTACCCTATCTCTATGTTGGGTAAATAAATTGCTAGTGACTGTGTACATTCATTTCAAGTGTGTATTTGAGCATTATAATGCACCTTCAACTATCTCAAAGCATTAAGTAATAACTCAACCCAGCTGAATTAGAACACACACCAAATCAACACTAGGAGCAAGACAATAAACAATAATCCCTTCACTCTCAATTGGAAGAGTCAGAATAGGAGTTGAAGTGAACAAGTCCTTGAGCTTAAGAAATCATGCATCACAACCATTGGATCACTAAAATAGATGATCGTTCCTAGTCAATCTAGTCATAGGGTCTACAATAGTAGAAAATCTCTCGATGAACCACCTATTGTAGCCCATCAACCCAATAAAACTATGATGTAGGCCTAGCCCGATCACGAATAGCCAAAATCTTTACTAGATCCACCATAACACTATCCTTGTACTACACATCACCCAAGAAAGCTACAGACTCAAGACAAAACTCGCATTGAGAATTTGGCATAAAGCCTAAGATCTCTCAAAGTGTGGAGCACAATTCTCAAATGTTGCTTATGCTTTTCCTCCTCGAATAAAAAAGATTGATAATGACTATCATGAAGGAGTGATACAGGAGAAAATAAGACAATGAAACACAAGTACAAAAATTGAAAGATAAGAAAAAAAGGATAGGTAAAATGACACAAGATAGAAAAATCAATAAACCTAATAGGTACATTAAACCCCAACGTCCTAATAATAAATCATACAAGCACCAATTTTCTTACGAAGCCCTGAAGGAAATTAATCCACTTGGAAACTACATCTTGCAACCAAAAAATATGATCCTAAAAAACTTAAAAACACTCGTAAGTGTACATCTCATCATCATTCATTATCTATCCTAAAAATAAAGGAAGAATTAACAATTTATAGCCATGAGCTATTTATTTTAAATGGGCCCAAAAGTGACCCAATATGACAAATAGGTCCAATTGACACTTTTAGCAAGGCACCTTCGATGCTTCAGGCTATCATCCAAATACAATGGTTCTCAATGGCCCTATGGATTGTATCTACATATATATCTCCTTTCTTACACCAAGCTATCGCCCAAACACATACTTGCTTCCCTAGGATGATCAAGTCTTGGATCCTTAGGTGTTGTCATTGAAGTATAGCTCTCAAAAGAATGGAGTCGATTTGGTTTGTATCCTCCACCTTTCATTGAAAAGGATTCAATCCTAAATCCAACTCTTTTATTGGCTTGTTGTCACACTTTCAAAGTTTGGAATCATTTGGTAAGAACTTCATTAGGCCTTCAAGCTCATTTTTGAGAGGCACTTTCCTTGCATCTTCCTATATAATTATTTTTTCATGAACGTACACAAATAGAAGATTGATAGTAGGTTAAATTCTGTTATTGCAATTAGTGGACCTAAGAGGGAAAGGGTCTTTACATAATTGGATTTGGAGTGGTCAAACAACATTTTACGGAGCTTAATTTATATTAATTTGTGTGAAGGAACATGTTATTGAGGTTTTGGAGTACAATTTTGATGGATGAAACCCAGTGTAGTGATGGTTGTTTGGTTATGGAATTGGTTCACCATGCTTTATTCCTTGCCTTCCATATGTGTCATAGTCCCTTCAATGCGTGACAAGGTTCCACTCATTTTCTTTACTACTTATTGCACCCTAGGAGTATCTCCAAGATGGTATCAAGGGTTGATCCACCCATTGTCCTTAGTACACTTGAGCAATAGGACAAATAAAAAATGGACGACTAGATAAAAAACTCAAGGATTTGAATCAAAGAAGTTAACCTAGGAAACAAAAGAATAAAACACATAACGAAAAAGGACAAGAAAGAAAAATGAACTCAAATACTAATTATCCAACTAAGTAAATCATTTACTAGTTGAAAATTTGTGTTAAGAACAAAGAAATAAGATTAAGAATCAAGAAACAGAATTAGGATGCCGAAACCTGAGTGAAAATCAAATTTGGGATGCTTAACATGCATTTTCTGAGTTGTGGCCATAAATGCGCACATGCCCTCGCAGGTGCCACTTCTAGGTCAAATTAGGGTCTTGCTGGAGTGGCTTTCACTATTGAGATATGGCCGCAGGTGCCTCCTATGTGTGAGGATGATAGGAACAGGTGCCTCCATGCAGCTTAGCATTCTTTGTACTAACACCCAAACAATTTTGTCAGGATATTCCCTTTTCTTTCGCAATATTCCTTTGTACTAACACCCAAACAATTTTTCCATTTTTGTATGAATAAAACACTCTTTTATGAATAATCTTCTTCTTTTTAAAGATATGGACATTATGATGAATACAAGAATATTCAAAAATTAACCTTTAAGCAAACAGATTCAAAATATGATGAAATTCAAAACCCAAGCTCATTTCAAGCCCCCAGATACAACCTAAGAAATTTTTAGCTCAAAAGCTCAACCAAAACTTTTAGATTTAAGAACCCACTTAAAACTTTGTTTAAACTTAAGCTTTAACAATGGCAGGTCACTCAAATCTTATCAGAATAAGCTTAAATTTTAGATTATAACTCAAATAGACTAGGGAACACGACTAATCTAGCACTAGAAACACAAAAATACTTACAAATCAAAAACTTAAAATTTGAAAAACACCCAAAAACAAATTTTTAGACTCCTTTTTTTGTTAGATAACAAAACCCAAGACTAGAATCGTAGGAATGAGTCTAAGCTCGACTCTGATACCAAATAATATAAGAGAAAATATGGAAAGAAAACACAGGTATTGAAATCAAAAGATATGAAGTAAAAGGATAGATAGAATGACAAAACATAGGAAAATCAATGAAACTAATGGGTATATTAAACCCCAAAACCCCAATGAAAAATCCTACAAACACCAATTCTCTTATGAAGACACTGAGTGAAATTAATCCACTCCTAACAAGTTTAAAAACACTCATAAGTGTATTTTTCATCATCATTCATCAACTATCCTAAAAATAAATAAAGGCCTAACTATTTATAGCCATGAGCTATTTTTTACAAATGGGCCCAAAAGTGACCCAATATGACAAAGAGGCAAAATGGATACTTTTAGAAAGAAATCTCCTATGCTCCAAACTATCATCCATACATGATATTGCTCTATGACTCCATGTATTGCATCAACTGATATAGCTCCTCTTATACACCAAGCTATCATCCATACACAAACTTTATTTCCAAGGATGATCAAGTCTTAGATCCTTAGGTGTTGTAGTCGAAGCATAGATCTAAAATGAGTGGAGTCAATTTAAATTTTATAAAGGGGTCTAGATACAGCATAAAAACCCATTATCAAGTCCCTGAACGCAGTTGGGGAATTTATCAATCCAAAAGATATCATTGGGAACTCATATGATTAGAGCAAGTCCTGAAGGTTGTCTTATAGATGTTCTTTGCTCTAATTCTCAACCGATGGTAGACAGATCTCAGATTAATCTTAGAAAAAACTGCCTCACCCTGAAGTTGGTCAAATAAATCATTTATATGAGGCATAAGATACTTATTCTTCATTATTACCTTATTTAGCTGCCTATAGTCGATTTACATATGCATAGAACAATACTTATTTTTAACGAACAGAATAGAAGCACCCTAAGGCAATATACTCAGCCTAATAAAACCCTTACCTATAAGATCCTAAAGTTAAATTTAGCTTTTTTAGCTCAGTAGGTTCCATATAGTAAGGTATCGTAGAAATAGGTTTTGTTCCTACCTCAAGCTCAATAATAAACTCAAAATCATGCTTAGGAGGAAGGCCAGGTAGATTGGTAAGAAAGATATCATGGAATTCAAATACTATAAAATATAATCAAGTGAAGGGCTCTCTGCATATCACGAGCATATGAAAGGAATGAATCAAAACACCTTGGTACCAGTGTCCTAGATTGAACATAAAGAATAATCCTTATTTGCACACCATCAAAAGAACCATGCCACACAATTAGGGGTATGCCAGGCATGGATAAGGTAATGGTCTTGGCAAAGAAATCCAAGACCATATAATAGGGGACAATCGGTTCATGGGTAGAATAACATAGAAATTCACCATATTTAGCACCATAAGTTCAGCCTAAATGTTATACACTCAAAAGGTCAAAAAACATAATCTATATACATAATCTACTACTAAAGATTCACCCACAAGAATAGATATATAAAAGGCACAGATAATGGCTCATAATACAATCCCAATTGCGCTACACAATAAGAAAAAATATATGAACATATGGAGCCCAAATCAAATAATTTAGAAGCTAGCTGATAGTATTCTAAAATCATACTTGTGATAATAACATCCAAAGACTCAACCTCTGACCTATCTACAATAACATATAACTGACCCCTTTGCTTCCAATCTTAGTTTCTACTTGAGGACCATCTTTAGAACCTCAGGGATGAACTCTACAATGCTATATACCACCCCTATTTAGGTGGTGCTAACCTGATTAGTTGGGCACTTTATGTTTAAGCCTTAATCATCCTACAACGAGGACACTTTATGGTAAATTTATCTATAATACCATAATCATAACATGCCCCATGTTCTTTGCTTTATCATAAAGGTGTGGCTAATTTAGAATGCCACCTCAGCTTAAAGACCCTAAATATGCACCCCTCGATCATAACCACCATAATAACTAGGTTAACCCCTATCTAAAAGCTAAAATACAATCTATACAGGCCTACTAAACTGCATATGATATTGGTTATACTAATGCTGAGGGTGTCTACCCTAAGAAACTCTGGTCCTAAACTGCGATCAATGTGATTCCCACTATAATTGCCCTACTAATGCATCCTCTTATTATTGTCCACTTAGGTATTAGAATGCATCTACTTCATCGAGTGGGAATAGTCAATAATATATGAAAGAAAATAACTAGGCTCTGAACAACCACGTAAAAAGAAACCTTATCCTTCTACCAAAATAACGTATCCACTAGAATCATAGTTGCATGCATAGCCAACTTATAGAACCTCACTTCATTCTCAGTAACCAACATAGAACCCTATTCCAGTACTATAAACTAACCTCTTGGATGCTTGTTCTAGTTAAGTTCATGCCATTAGTGTATATCCAACTAGCCAAGAATTAATATATACTCTCCACCACTATCTGGAAACCTAATAAAACTCAAATATGGTGTAGTCCACACCATAAGTCTCTACAAAGCCTAAATTATATAGCCTCTCCTTAAAATAAATCAGAAATTAAAATCATTCTCACCTGGGACCCTTACTAACCCAGGTGGAGTGAAACTAAAAAATAAGCCCAAAAAATTCTACTTTTTCATATACTACTAGTTTTTGCATTATTGGCCACTGGAACAATATAGAAAGAGTTTCATAAAAAGGATCCAGTCGACTTTAAGTGTTTATCATGAGTTAGTCCATAAATTCAGTTATTCAGTTTCGCAGTCAGACAGACAAGTTCACATGGTTTGGGTTTCCGTCCCTTCCATCTACACATACTATCTTAAGCATCATGAATGTAACCATTATAAGATGAACCAACTACATAGGTGAAAGATAAGTCCAGTTCACATATTATGCCCCAATTATATATCCTAGATATTCAATTAAGACTCAGCTCGTAGATGCCTTATCCATTGCTTCAGTTTCCACAGCAACTCAGCCAAGTCAGTATATTTTGAGGGACATAGTGTCCCCAGGGGGACATAAACTATGAAACCCCAAATTTTCATGATAAGAACATCCCATTCTTTCTTCACATAAGGAATCTAATTTAGCAGTAGGGCGTACTTATAGGTTGACTCTCTAGCTCCAATATCAGCCATAAGCCATGTACTCAATGGCTCATTCAGTTCATAATACCCAATTATGTTCTCATGTTTCTGCTCATGCATATTTAGTTATTAAGCCCAGACTCTGCCCAAGTTAATAGCTTTTCTCAAGCTTATCCTATTTCATGTTCAGATTTCAAATATAAATATGGTATTTAGTTCCATGCACAATTTTTATTTAAAACTTGGTATCTTTACCCTTACATGTTCAGTCACATACTCATGAGTTGGTTTAGTCATGTATTCATATATCAGATATGCGTGATCTAATTATCTGTAATCCCAGTCATGCAGTCATACATCAGCTCACTCATAAAATCATGCATTAGATATGCATTCTTAGTACGAATCTCAGTAATGTCAGTCATGTAGTCATGTTTTAGTTGTTCATGTTTAGAATGTACTTCCGCTTATAGTTTCTCCCATGTCAGTCAGTCTTATTCGAGGATGACTATTCCCAAAGGGGATATATTATAATACTCCGTACTTCTACCTAGCTTAAATTAGTCAAAAAAATATCAAAAACTTGTTTCAAAGATGAATCCACTTTTTCACATATGGTATTTTTATGATTTTCACTTTTTTTCAAGCAGAAAATTTAATATACTTTCCACGGATACCAAATTTGCCTAAATTCAACAACCGGCTGAAGAGTTAGAGCCATTTTAGTAAGACAGTGTCCCACCTGAGCCATTAGCGCATCGCGGAGAAAGTCAATATAGCAATCATAAAAATCCAATAAGCTTTTGTGATTATGCCGCATCACACTAGGGCTTAAATTCAGAATTGTTCTACCAGGTCCAATCTAGTATTGCAATGTGATTTCACCATGTCGCGCCGTCAACCTAGTTTTCAGTTGGTAATTTCCAATGACAAGACGCGATAGCGCCACATCGCGCCAGCCTGCCAAATCAAGAAATTTTATTAGATATAAAATACATATCAAAGGGTTAAAAGGGTCAATTTCTCAACCCTATATAAACCCAATAATACGTGATTCAACCATATTTTATCAAAATATAGGGTTTCTCATAAGTTTCTCCCTAGAACAAGCTAGGGTTTTCTATTGGGGATTCCAATCCAAGACCCGAATTCAAGAATCTCTCCGTCAATCTTCTTAGAATATGAACTAAGGTATGCCCAATGTTGATTCATGGATTCATTTCATGCATGAAGCTCAAGAACCCTATTTTAAATTATATGTCATGATATTTTTGTTTTGAATTGATTATGTTCATGTTGTTGTTGTTGTTGTTGTATGATTTCCAAGATTGCATCCTTATAATGTTTTCATGAAACTATGTTATTATAGGGTTGAAACTCAGGCAATTGAGTTAAATTATGGAACCATGTTGAATTAAATTGATGATCATACCTATGCCCTAAGTGTGCATGCAAGGTGTTTGATAGTATGCTCCAATGAATGAATGATGATCAAGTACTTAGTTTCCATGTGTCAAGATCATGTCATGCCTCTTAAGTATATACCTACTTGATTAAGATAATTCCCATGCAAAACTTATGCATTATGATTGCTTGATGAGATGTTCTTAAGATTAGAAGTATAAAATTATGCCATGTTTAAACGCATTACTATCCATGTACAATATTATGATGATCATGCGCTTCATGAAATCCCCAACTATGAAATTATGAATTATTGATATTGGTAATGTGATCAAAAGTGTCAAGCCTTGTTTGTTTCATTCTATCGTGTCCTGGGGGTACATGTACCCGATAATTTAGCTGTGTGCCTAGATCCATGTCTTGTTTTGATGATAATCTCAATTAAGCCATGATCAGTAGAATTTAGTCAGTCTCATGACTCACTAAAACTCAATAAATTTAGTAGCACTCCAATCTTACTTAGTAATCTCAGTAATCTCAGTCAGTTATCAGATTTCAGTAGTATTCTGTAAGTCAACGTAATTTAGTGAACTCAGTTTATCTCCACTAAATAATAACTTTAGTATTAGTTCAGTTCAGTTAATCAGTTTAGTGTCTATTCAGTTGGGAGTAGGATTCAGCACCGGGTGAACCCAGAGATGGGGACTCACCTATTTTCAGAGGAAGGTTTAATCCTTATAAGTAATCCTTGCATTCCAGAACTACGTATCTGACATATGTTGAGATGTACCCCTATGCGTAGGGCTACTAATATATCTCGTTTGGTGTTATTTCTATAGGTAGGTTGACGGAAGAGCTTTCTAATAGAGAGGGTTATGCATAGGTTTTCATTACCCGTGGAACGGTACTGATATCTTTCTAGTGAGGGTTACAAGTTGGGCCCAACCAATCAGTTCTGGGGTATGTCGGTTAGATGATTACCTCCCACAGTCTCAATTTTATTCTCAGTCTTAGTATAGAACTCAGATAATTCTGCATATTTTAGAACTTTCAGATAAAGTCACTTAATATAGTATAGAACTAAACTAGTTCTATCAGAACTTAGACTGTCAGATACAGTTGTTCAGTATTTGTATACTAGTTATAAGAAACTCACGTTATCTGTATTTAGACTTAGGATAGTTAGATACAGTCAATTAGATTAGTTCTTCATAATTAGAACTATTAGAAACAAATATTCAAATATCTATATCAGTAAACTCAGTTGTTAGCTTACCAGTAATACAGTTAATCTGTATTCTAGTAGTAGTAAGCTTAGATCTCATTAAGTCCCGATATTAGTAGATTCAATAGTTACAACTCAGTATTCAGTCCTATCATGATCGCTGTTACAGTTACGTATTCGTGCATGTATTCTCACATTCTTATTATTCAGTCAGTTAGTATTGTTCATGCATATGAAACCTTTGCATTTCACCTACCTCACTTGCATACCAGTACATTCAAAGTACTGACATATTTCTGCAATGGTGTGTTATAACATTAGTTTTGAAGAAAGAGCTCCCGAGCACCCTTAGTAGATCAAACATTAAGAAACCAGACTAGCAGTCAGTCCTCATCATTTGAAGATAGCATGATTATTTTATTACTTATTATTTTAGTACTTCGGAGTTAGTTAGGGACATATCCCATCAACTCCATAGTTTTTACATAATTTAGAGGCTTTCAGACTACAACATGTTTTCAGATAGTTTATTTCTATTTTGGGTATTGTTATACCCTATTACTAACAATGTTTTATATTTAGTATTAGTTCAATTTTGAACCTTATGGCCTTACAACTTATATTATGCATAGTTACAGTATATTATTCACTGCTTAGTTATAGATATCCGTCATGGGTTAGCTTGTGGTCCTTGGGGTCATGAGCATCGTTTAACATTTTGGGTACCAAATTTGGGGCGTTACAAACTTGGTATCAGAGCCTAAGGTTCAACAGTATCCTAGGAAGTCTGAAAAGCCACATCTAGTTGAGTCTTAAGCTTGGGTGTGTTGTCCACCACACTTATGTACAGGAGGCTATTAGATGTTTAAAGAATAGTTTCCCTTCTTTTATGATTCAGATCGTGCTATAGAAAAGTTCTCTAAGAAACTCATAAAGATTCTTCTCATGCCCCACTCATATCAACTCCACCTTACTTTCAAGGTAACAGAAATAGTGAAGCTCAAGGTCCTAGGGGTAGGTCTTACAACTTATATTCCATATATTTACAATATATTATTCAGCGCTCAGTTATAGATATCATTAATGAGTTAGCTTGTGGTCCTTTGTGATCATGAGTACCGTGTAGCATTTCGGGTATCAGATTTGGGGTGTTACAAACTTGGTATCAGAGCCTAAGGTTCAACAGTATCCTAAGAAGTCTAAAAAGCCACATCTTGTAGAGTTTTGTACATGGGTGTGTTGTGCACCACACTTGTGTGTAGGAGGCTATAAGATGTTTTGGGAACGGTCTCCCTTCTTTGATATCTCAGATCGTGCTACAAAAAAGTTCTCTAAGAAACTCATATTAATTCTTCTCATGCTACACTCATATCAAATCCACCTTATTTTTAATGTTAAAAAAACAGTGATGCTCAAGGTCCTAGGAGTAAGGATTTCTTAGACAGTCCACGCTGATAGTTATGGGATTACCCACAGGCTCAAAAGTATCCCATCAGTTCTATTATGTTCCAAAGTTGTACAGATCTCATTTATGATCATGAGAACTCATTCACGAACCCAAAATTATATTGGCATCATATCCCTTCTCATAATTCTATAATAGCATATGACCTAGAGTTAGAAGCATGAAATCTAGAGTTTAGCAGTAGTAGAGTTAGGATAATATTATCTAGGTTGAATAGATTTTATTTTCATGGGGAAAATTGTACCAGAGTAAATATGTAGGCTTGAACAATGCAAGCTAGCACTTAAGTTTATTAATTTGATACTAATTATGAAGGTGTGGATATGAATTAGGTGATGTGGTATTAGTAGTCTATGAAAAAATAAAAGCAGAAAATGTGTTTAGTAAGGTAAGCAAGTGTTAAATGGAGTATTAGTAGGTGAAGATGATTACTATTTAATTTAGAGTTTAGTAAAGTATCCACAGACTTATGATGATGGGTTAAAGCTAAGGTGGATATGATAGATCAAGTGACAAATTCAGGATCTCAGATTTTTGTAGTAGTGCTAGTAAGTATAGAAAAGCAGTAAGGGGAAGATGATTCCCTGACTAATCTTTATCCCAGTGTAAAGTCTTTTACCCCAGTCAGCATGATGCCCATGCATGCTTCATATCTCAGTTCTATGAAAAAAGCTTATGTTCACACGTATTCTATAGAATCATGTGCGCTCTCAGTTCTGAGCATAGGGAGTGTAGTTCTAGTTCACTCAGTGTTACGAATTATGTCTCGCAAATTCAGAAATTTCAGACTTAGGTCATGCATCTCATGACTCATGTACACATATCATGCTTTATAGTATACAAAGCTTTCATGGCTCATGCTACACCTCTACTGATCAGTTAAATTCAGACCGTATTATGAATATTCTCAGTTTAGACCTCTTGGTGAATCCATGATATTTATATTCTATTCCTTAGGATTCAGTCAAGTGTCAAGTTTAGTTAGTGTCCATTCATGCTTTATGTCCTCCTGATTTAACCCTTTAGTGAAATCTCTTTGTAAAAATAGTGTAGTGGAGAGTAGTTTTTTAGAAGGGAGAGAGTGTATATTTCATGTTAAGATAAGATTGTTGCATGCTTATTTTACATGAGGGTGTAGTGGTGAAGATAGGCTTGAATGTCATATTAGTGTACAAGTAAATGGTTAGCAGGAGGTTGTATTTAGAAGTTGGGAAAGTACAGAGTGTGAGTGTACATTCGGATCCCTAACTTAAGTCAGCCCCTATCGTGTAACTATCAGAATTCAGTTGCAATCTAAATTGTAATTTCTGTGTTCAATACTCAGTAATCAGTGTTTAGTCTCAGAATTAAGCACTTCAGTGTCAGTATAAACCTTAGTTATCAAAAACTTGTATTCAGTCCTAGTTAAAGTCTTAGTTATGATTACAGTCTTAATTTCTGTCTTAGCTCCAATCTCAATCCCACTCCTAGTTTAGCCAGATTAGAAACTCAGTTTGCTTTCTGGATTACCCGACCATAGCATATAGTTATCAGTTACTCAGTTATTAGTATTTCAGTACCTCAGTTATAGAATGTTTCAGAATCATGTCATACGCTTGGTCTCGCCATTTCAAGTAACACAATTTTCATAAATCTATGCCCAGTCACCTTATGTAATATAGTCAGTTCTTACCTCCTATGCATAATACTCTACAGCCTCAAGCTAGTCATTTAAACTAAGTACAATTTAGTCTTATATGCCAGCACTCATCTATAAGATATTCAGTTAATCAGATCATTTAGTATATTTATGTGTTCGTGCTCAATACCATATGAATCTTTTCATAAGCCTCAGTTGTAGTGCAAGAGACTTAGTCATTTAATCTTAAATGGTGTTCGTTGGCCTCAACCTATCTTAATGAACTTTAGCCATATGATGATTTGCTTATTCAGTTGTCTTGTTTAGACAAGGGCAAGATCTCCTTGCACCCTAAGGCCACTAGAACAATATAGAAAGAGTGTCATAAAAAGGACCCAGTCGACTATAAGTTTCTGTCATGACTTAGTCCATAAATTCAGTTATTCAGCTTCGCAGTCAGACAGACAAGTTCACATAGTTTGGGTTTCCATCCCTTCCATCTAGACATACTATCTTAAGCATCATGAATGCAACCATTCTAAGATGAACCAGCTACATAGGTGCAAGCTTAACCTAGTTCATGTATTATGCCCCAGTTTTATATCCTAGATATTCAATTAAGACTCAGCTCGTAGATACCTTATGCATCGCTTCAGTTTCCACAGCGACTCTGCTAAGTTAGTATTTTTTGAGGGACATAATGTCCCAAGGGGGACATACAATATGAATCCCCAAACTTTCATGACAAGAACATCCCATTCTTTCTTCACATAAGGAATCTAATTTAGGAGTAGGGGGTACTTATAGGTTGACCCTCTAGCTCCAATATCAGTCGTAAGCTATGTACTCAATGGCTCAGTTTAGTTCACGATACCCAGTTACGTTCTCATGTTTTCGTTTATGAATATTTAGTAATTAAGCTTAGACTCTGCCCAAGGTATAGCTTTTCTCAAGCTTTTCTGGTTTCATGTTCTGATTTTAGTTATAAATGTGGTATTTAGTTCCATGCTCAGTTTTCATTTCAAACTTGGTATCTTTACCCTTCCATGTTCAGTCACATACGCATGAGTTAGTTCTGTCATATATTTACACATTAGATATGCGGGATCTGATTATCTATAATCCCCATCATGCAGTCATACATCAGCTCACTCATAAAATCATGCATTAGATATGCATGCTTAGTATGAATCTTAGTAATATCAGTCATGTAGTCATGTTTTAGTTATTCATATATAGAATGTACTTCAGCTTATAGTTTCTCCCATCTCAGTCAGTCTCATTCGAGGACGAATGTTCCCAAGGGGAAGATATTGTAATACCCTGTACTTCTACCCAGCTTAAATTCGTCTAAAAAATATCAAAAACTTGTTTCAAAGATGAATCCACTTTTTCACATATGGTATTTTTATGATTTTCACTTTTTTTCATGTGGAAAATTCAATAAACTTTCCATGGATACCAAATTTTCCTAAATTCGACACCCGGGTGAAGAGTTAGAGCAATTTTAGTAAGACAGTGTCCCACCTGAGCTATTAGCACGTCGCGGAGCAGGTCAAAATAGCAATCGTAAAAATCCAACAAGACTCCACAATTATGGTGCATCGCACTAGGGCTCAAATTAAGAATTGCCCTTCCAGGTCCTATCTAGTATTGCAACGTGATTTCATCGTGTCACGTCGTCAACCCAGTTTCCAGTTGCTAATTTACAATGACACGGCGTGATAGCGCCACATCGCGCCAGCCTGCCAAATCGAGAAATTTTCTTAGAAATAAAATACGCATCAAAGGGTTAAAAGGGTTAATTTCTCAACCCTATATAAACCCAATAACACATGATTCAGCCATATTTTATCAAAATATAGGGTTTCTCTCAAGTTTCTCCGAAGAACAAGCTAGGGTTTTCTATTGAGGATTCAAATCCAAGACCTAAATTTATGAATCTCTCCGTCAATCTTCTTAGAATATGAACTAAGGAATGCACAGTGTTGATTCATGGATTCATTTCGTGCATGAAGCTCAAGAACCCTATTTTAAACTATATGTCATGATGTTCTTATTTTGAATTGATTATGTTCATGTTATTGTTGTTGTTGTTGTATGATTTGCAAGATTGCATCCTTATAATGTTTTCATGAAACTATGTTATTATAGG